>NC_000086.7:59685216-59985216 GCF_000001635.26 Mus musculus
TCTGCTTGTTGATATCCACGAGAAGCTTCTGCTTTTCTGATGCCAAGGAGAGGAGGGGAGATAAAAGAATGGGAGAGACTTAGAGGGGGAAGGGGGGGAGGGGGAGCTATGTTCAGGATATAAAGTAAATAAATAATTAATAAAAAAAATAAACCTTTTTTCCATTTGTGAAAATCAGGTCATCATGATTTTAACAAAGATTTTACTACATCTTTTCATTAATTTGGAATTATTAACATCTTACCGGTATATTTAATTTTCTATAGTAGTGACAAAATAACATGATGGAGGGAATTTATAGAAAGAAGAACTCATTTAGGCTAATTATCAAAGAGGGTGTAAGAGACATTCCCTTTTAAGTGATAATCCTTAAGAGTGTAAATCATTCAGGTTATGAACACTAAAATCTTCACATTTATCTGTAATTTATTGTAGCAATGCTTAATTTTTCCCTTTCTTTCTTACAGAGACAAAGTATCAACATGTAGCTTAATCTAGCCTTTCATTCAAAGTCTTCCCACATCCATATCCTCATGCTAAGATGTGGCATGTTGCCTGGCACTAAGATGTACAATCTATAAGAAAACATTTTGTTTGCTTGTTTATAAACAAGGTCTTGGTGCATAGCTCAAGTTGGCCTCAAACTCATGCCTTTTTTTCTTCCCAAGTAATAGGATTATAGGTATATACTAGCATATCTGCTTGTTTATAGTTTTAGAATAAAAGCGTTGCAGCTTTTTGGTATAACTCATTGACAAGACTTTAAAATTTTTGATGCTATTGTAAGTGAAATTCATTTATAAATCTTTCTATAATATTGTATAAAAATACAGTTAAGTTCAAGTGGACTCCCAAAATGGCAGTGCTGGTGATAATGTCCTAAACAGAAAAACCACCACTTATAAACAGAAAAATTGTTATTACGTAACCGGATCTTAAACTCATCATTTCTTAGGAATCTTATAAGGCCTTCTGTTTATCAGGACAGCCACTACTTCCAGAATCATCAACCACCCATGGCAAAGGTATCATCTAGTTCCTGGTTAACACAAGCAGCCTACAACAGCTCAAAGCTGTCATACTAACTCCTTGGCTTTTCTGGTCAACACCTCTCCTCCCACCACTACCTCTGCCCTTAAAACTAACCAGGCCTTCCCAGTGGTTAATGTTCTCTGCCCCTTGAGAGGCAGTCCAGCAGTTGGACTCTCCAAATAAACTTCCTTTCCAGCTATGGGATGCTCTCATTTGGTGGTTTCACTGCACCCTCTCTTAAAAATATAACCTTTTCTTTGTATGTTGGTCTGCATCGTGGAACTAGTCTGAATTGATTAGAAGTACTGCGAATTTCTTGGGAATTTCTGTATACAAGATCTTGTCATCTAAGTATAGTTTTACTTCTTTTCAAGATATGATTCCTTTTTTTCTTGTATAATTAGCCTGGCTAGAATTTGGAGTACTTTATTGAATAGAACCAACAAAGCAAGTATCCCTGGATTGTTCCTAATCTTAGAGAGAATGCTTTTGGTCTATCACCACTGAATATATTGCTAACTCTGGGCATTTTCAATAAACATCCTTTAATATATTGAGGAAAATTCCTTTTATTCCAAGTTTTCTTGGCATTTTCCCCAAAATATCCCATGGACATTTCATTCTTCTAAAATATTGTAGTTTGTTTGTTTGGAGGGGTTGGGGTTTTGTTTTCTGTTTTGTTTTGGGTAGATTCCCCCTTCTCCCTATTAATAGTGCTGATCCATACAATTGCAACATTAAATAATTGTTGCTCACTGTTTTAACTAAACATCTTCTGGTAGGGATATTTGCAATGAGCAAGTCTCAAGGTAAGCTCTGAATATGAAACATTTTGCAAGTCATCAGTTAGGTCCAGCAATGAAATGTCTCCAGGTATGAGATTTAGAAATGTCACTTTGTTCTTCTTTGAATGACTGCTAAGTTATCCTTCCTTCCTTCCTTCCTCCCTTCCTTCCTTCCTTCCTTCCTTCCTTCCTTCCTTCCTTCCTTCCTTCCTTCCTTCCTTCCTTCCTTCCTTTCTTTCTTTCTTTCTTTCTTTCTTTCTTTCTTTCTTTCTTTCTTTCTTTTATCATTTTTTACAGTCCAGACATTATCCTTCACCAGGCCTGCCCTCTGGATGTTCCTTATCCCATAACTCTTCCCCAATCTCCAAGAGGATGTCCCTACCTGTCTCCCTCATCCCACCATACCTCTCAAGTCCCTGGAGCTCTCCAGGGTTAGGTGCTTCTTCTCTCACTGAGGCCAGACCAGACAGTCCTCTGCTGTATATGTATCAGGGCCCTCATATCAGTCAGTGTATGTTGCTTGATAGGTGACTCAGTGTCTGAGGAATCTCGCGGGTACAGGTTAGTTGAAAGGGCTAGATATATCATCCTATAGGGTCTCATTTTCTTTCTTTTTTTACTAGATATTTTCTTTATTTACATTTCAAATGTTATCCCCTTTCCAAGTTTCCCCTCCGAAAATCCTCTATCCCCTCCTCACCTCCCCCTGCTCCCTAACCCACCCACACCTGATTCCTGGCCATGTTATTTCCCTATACTGGGGCATAGAACCTTCACAGGACTAAGGGCTTCTCTTCCCATTGATGACCAACTAGGTCATCCTCTGCTACATATGCAGCTGGAGCCATGAGTCCCACCATGTGTACTCTTTGGTTAGTGGTTTAGTCCCAGGGAGCTCTGGAGGTACTGGTTAGTGCATATTGTTGTTCCTCCTATGAGGCTTCAGACCCCTTCAGCTCCTTGGGTCCTTTCTCTAGCTCCTTCACTGAGGACCTTGTGCTCCATCTAATGGATGAATCCACTGTGAGAATCCACTTCTGTATTTATCAGGCACTGGCAGAGCCTCTCAGGAGACAGCTATATCAGGCTCCTGTCAATAAGCTCTTGTTTGCATCCACAATAGAGTCTGGTTTGGGTGGTTGTGGGACTTGTTGCTCTAGACATATATGCCCCAGTATAGGGGAATGCCAGGGCCAGGAAGCAGGAGTAGGTGGATGGGTGAGCAGGGGGAGGGAAGGGGATAGGGGGTTTTCGGAGGGTAAACCAGGAAAGGGGTTAACATTTGAAATATAAATAAAGAAAATATCTAATGAAAGAAAGAAAGAAAGAAAGAAAGAAAGAAAGAGAGAGAGAAAGAAAAAAGAAAGAGAGAAAGAAAGAAAGAAAGAAAGAAAGAAAGAAAGAAAGAAAGAAAGAAAGAGGAACAAAATACCCATGGGGTCTCATTTTCAAGGCTGCTCTTGAGTATAGAAATATGGGATGGGAACAGGGAAAGCTCAACCAAGGCTCCATTGTTAAAATTCAGCTAGTTTGTCCCATGAATGAAATGCCCCATGAATGACTTAGGGTAGTTTAAGTTTTAAAAACAAAAATGTAGATATCCCCAACCTTTGTTTTCCTTGTTTTGTAGAGATATCATTTTTGGATGTCCTTGCTGAAGCACTTCTACTTTCTTGCTTGCTTGCTTTCTTTTGTTATAGATCTTTGTCTCTGATCTTGGGAACTTTATGTTAATTATCTAGAAGTATAAATGCTAGATAATCTTCAAGTTATTTCTCTTACTTAGTGAACACACTATTACTTCTCACAGTGAAATATGTAATTAATGTTTATTGTAAGCTGCATTTTTTTCACATTTAAAACTTATGATGAAATACATGAATACTGTTGATTACAAGATAGGTTTTTATGAGTTTTAATATTGCTGGTTTTGGAATGCATGATAAAATTCATATTAAGGCAGCACTGTGTCATAGTTTAATTTTCACTGTTAAAAAATTCCCGAGGGGTATATACTGTAAGATAGCAGCTTCTGTAATTACCATATTCTATGAGGTACATTAAGATTGTCCTATTCAGAACCTTTCAGGACAGTTAAGTTACTGTGAGCTGATTCAAGCTTTTTGATGGGGGGGGGGGCAGGCATAATATTTCACTTCTGCAGGTCTCTGACTCAACCTCAGGAATTAATAGACTATCCAAATCACTACCATCTCTATAAAATTCATTACATGGAGAAATAGGTAGAGATTAATTTTAAATTCCCAATGTTTTAATTTGTAACACTGCATGCTTTAAGCTAAAAGAGATCACAGAGGTAGCTGCCTCTTTATGTACTCTGGGACACTGAGGCCCAGCTGGACAAAAGAGTGTCTCAATATCATTTAGAGCTAGTAGCACAATGGAATTAGAAACATGCTCTATTGCTCTTTTCTATTAGAATAGTCTATGTCTCTCAATTTTTTCTCTTAGCCTCCTGCTTATCTCTATGTCATTTTATAAACCATTCTAAAGGCATTTTCTCCACCTTAATGAGTAGTTAGAAAGGAGACAGCTATGTATTTTTTTAAATCATTAAATCATTTCTGTTTCAAGTAATGCGATTTCCACTTGGAAATAAATTAAGATGCCAAGATAAGCCAGGGCTCCATTGCTGACCAGATTCTCCTCCTTCCAGACACCATCCAGATCACTGTTGGCAGGAAAGTAATGGCTGGCAGAAGTCTAGTTAACCCTAAGTGGTGACTCAAATGTTTTTACAGTCAACTGTTTATAGTGGTCAAGAAATACAAAGTGTACTCACAGCCCTGACAATAGATATTATCTGTTGACCTAAAGTCTTGAGAGGTAGGAGCAATATCTGCAGTTTATGCAGCTAAAAATGAAGCAGTATAAGAGGAATTATTATGTGGAGAAGTCAGATAAAATGCCACACACACATAAAGACTAAGAATAATTGTGAATCCAGTGAGAGTGGCATATACCTTTAATCCAGTACTTGGGAGGCAGAGGCAGGAGGGTCTCTGTAAGTAGACCTGGTCTACAACCTGGTCTACAACCTGGTCTACAGAGTGAGTTCCAGGAAAGCCAGGGTCTCAAAAAAGGAGGAGGATAAGGAGCAGGAGGAATATATATATATATATATATATATATATATATATATATATATGTGTGTGTGTGTGTGTGTGTATTTATGTATATGTATGTGTATATATGTGTGTATATATTTATGTATATGTATATATATTTTTCCTTCACGTAGAAATGAAGTTTCTAGGAACCTATTCCTAACAAATGCTAAGAAAGAGCCATATAAATAAATAAACAAATACATAAATAGGAATATATAAACAATTATTGCAGTGGAAAACTAGGAATGACTTAATATTCAATTATGATTAAGTAAATGATAATTCCTCTTTTCAGAAAACTTTTTGGTCACCATATAAAATAATGGGTTTATCATACATGTACATTATTGTACTTTGCTCATATCTTCTGTATTACCTTAACATTTCTCACTGGCCTACACCGCCCCTCAAATATCTTACCTTTTGCTTTCATGTAATATACACCACTAAGGGTTAACTAGACTTCTGCCAGCCTTTACTTTCCTGCCAACAGTGATCTGGCTGGTGTCTGGAAGGAGGAGAATCTGGTCAGCAATGTATTACAAAATCTGGAGCCAATGTATGGTAAAAAAGCATTCAATATGTCACCCCCATTACTCATCTACAAAAATATACAGTGTTTCCTATTAAAAAGTTTAATATTTAACAAAATAAAATGATAAAGTGATTAAGTCAGGAGAGGCTAAGCAACAGTGAGGAATGAAACCACAAAGTAAAACAAAATGGATCCTGATCAAAGGAAATGGTGCTGAGCAGGAGCTGCCTGAATGGCAAATACTGCTCTGGTCCAAGGATCTAATGTGGAATGCAGGGGTAGGTCCTCTGAGCTCCAGAGTCAGTTGCAAAATGAAAAAAAAAATAACTATTCTGACCAAATATTCCCCCAAGCAATGTCTAGCATGGTGCCCCTAATAAGCGCTCTATAAATGTTTAATGACTGAATAATGATAAACAGATACACAGCTATTAGTCACTCATTAAGGAACACATTTCTTACTTAACACAACAGAGGGAAAATTGGCATGATTTCAGGCAAACCTCCAAATTTATATTTCAGAAAGAAACACTTCATTTACAACATTCTGATATATTCAAATAAATATATACACAAAAGATTACTCACTTGGCTGTATTTCCATGGTTTCCTGAGTTTGGGGAAGATACATTGCTAAGCACAGTAGAGAAAACGATGTATTACATTAAAATAACTTCTCATCTTTATGGGATTATAAACCCCAAGTTTGCTTTAAGAGGGCCAAGAACAGTCAGCTGTGGTACAATTCTTACTCTGAATCTAATACACTATGGGAGGATGAACAGCTATATCACTTGCATATTGAAGACTCTGAACAAAATGTCCTCCAGATCCAATAGAGAATGACGCCACAACTGGCTGAGTTCAATGTCACTTGATCCAAATATTAAGAATAGATAGATAGATAGATAGATAGATAGATAGATAGATAGATAGATAGATAGATAGATAGATAGATAAAACTGTGTATACCTGCCCCATCTCTGTTAGGTTTTCTCATACAAACGACACACATTCCCTTTCCTCCAGTGAGTTAGTTCTGTTTACAGTAACTATCATAGGTCACAGTTGATGCTGACATTTGGAAGGACAGGTTGATCTTAAGATAGCCGAGAGGACTGATGATACAGAAGGATAACTGTTCTCCATTCTTCAGTAGTGGCAATGACAAATTAGAGTGTGTTTTAAAAATGTCTTAGAGACATTCCATAGGGTGGGGTGACATTGCTGCTTATCAGGGCCCTTGTATGTGCATAGATGGCATTATCCTTATCATATTCTACTTTTTTCAGCTTTCCATGGAGAGGAAAGGATCTCACTTTGTAACTTTCTGTTGCTTACTTTCCAGGTGGAAGAGGAAGCATATAAACAAAGAGAGTGAGTGAGTTACTCTTTCTACCCTGTATCTCACTTGTCTCATCAGTGACATTGATTTTATTTATTTCTTCAATGTCCTTCCTTGACATACTTTATGGGAATCCAGAAATTCTTTTCCTCTGTATTAATTAAATAAAACTATTCTCTATAGCCCAAATATCATCTGCATTACCACGAACTTTTAAAGTTTTTAAAATTAGGATGTAATTACAATTATCAGAACTAAACTTTCCCCTTTCCAACGCTCCTGTTTCCTTTACTCCCTCTCAAATTTATGACCTCTATTTATTTATTATTGTTACATATATAAATGCATAGATATATAAATACAATCTGCTGCATTCATTTTTCTTGTTCTATATACATGATTTCAGGGCTGGCCCTTTGTATGGCATAACCAATTAGGGGTTTATCTCTAGGAAAGACTAATTTTCTCTCTCAGCAGTAATTCCTGGTTGTCTAGGGTAGGGACCCCTACTGTGGAATATTTTCCATCCTCGTGACTATGTGTATTGATATTTTCATTGTTTGGGTTTTCTTTAGACAGGGTTATTATTGAAGTATCATGCTGTAGCATCCATGCTATTTCTGGGGGATACATTCTCAAAGTAGACTTCCTACTCCTCTGGCTCTTGAAATCTTTCTTCCTCTTCTTCTGCAGTGTTCCCTGAATCTTGGGTGCAGCAATTATTAAATACAACTATCTTCTATGAGTCAACTACAACATGCTGAATCTGCTTAGTTTTTCTCATAGGAAAAAGTTATTTCTAACTCAGAACACAATCCGGTACAAGTCTTCATTGCTGGGTGTCTCTCACATTGTGATCCAGGACCAAGCTTTCACTAATTTCTCAGTGTTTTCTCCATTACATCCATATAGAGGACCTTGAACAGAGGCTCACATGAGCATATGATGGTCTAATATGGTCATAGTGCACATGAATATTCATGCCTATTTTTATGGTATGATTACACAGCTATAACTTATACAGGAATCTTAAAATTGTAGTTAAGATATGCTTTAGGAAAGTAGAACAGGAAATCTGGTGAGTACTAGAATTGTCTTCCACACCATCCAATGTCAAAAGTCTCCATTCTTTGATCTTTATTGAGGAAGAGAAATCACCAAGTCACTGTAAGAAATCCGAGCAAGAGGGGATCCTGAAACTGACCACAGTATGACTAATACCTCCTCTAAATAACCTAGAGTGAAGATTTGGAGTACTAAATTGGAGGTTATTTGAAAGAAGACAGAGCTTTATACTGACAGGAAGGAGCAGCTTTCTGATAGTAAAGCATTCAGTAGCTGAACCACATAATTAGAGGTGACTGACAGGTGATCCATGTCATGCACACTGCCTCCCAGCCTGGAAAACTGCTGCTGCTGCTGTTGCTGCTGCTGCTGCTGCTGCTGCTGCTGCTGCTGCTGCTGCTGCTGCTGCTGCTGCTGCTGCTGCTTAGAGGTTGAACAAAATAGTACGAGTAGAATATCAAAGCGAGAGAAGTTGCATCCATGCTCATGTGTCCTCAAACAGATTTCTAGGCTTTAGGTGGTTGTGGTTAAAGGAAACAAACCAGAATTTGGAGATAAACAGTTTGGTGTTGCCAGTTGCCTAGTTTGAGGCCTTGAAAAAAAAACAATTCCATTTTTTTAAGTGCGGGTTTTCTCATCAATATATCAGTATAATGATGACACCTTTCTCACAGAATTACTGGAATGTGTAAACTGTATAAAAGTAACTGGCATAAAACTTGATGCGTTAGTTTTAATTTTCAACGTGCCACAATCTAAAGTCACCTGGGGAGAGTGTCTAAATGAAGGCTTATCTGATCAAGCTAGCCTGTGGACATGTCCCTGGGGATTGTGTTGGTTGCCTTAATTGATGTGGAAAGAACCAGCCCAGTTTGGGTGGCATCATTACCTGAATTTGAGTCCTAAATATGAAGTATTCATGTATTTATTTCTCTTTTGATTGTGGATGTGTTATGACCTTAGTTTCTTCTGCTTAACTTCCCTGAGCCCTTTCTCCCCTTAGTTACTTTTGGTCAGGGTATTTTGTCATAGCAACAGAAATGAAACTAGGATGCTTGGTATACAATAGATCCTCAACAGAAAGTCTCTCTTTAAATATATTATTAAATCAATTTGCAGTGGAGGGCCTGTTTCTTCAGCCTGTGCTCATCTTTCCAGGTCAACCAGGAGAAGTGGAGACAAAAAATAATGAAGTCAGAAAGTTAAAAGGTACAGAAAGAGAATCAAGTGAATTTGACTGTTATCCTAAAAATGACCTTTCCCAGTTAGCTTCAGCTATCAACTTCACACAGCTCAGAGTTATCTGAGATAGTCTCAATTTAGGGAATGCCTCAATCACAATGTCTTGTGGGAATGTCTAAGGAATATTTCTTGATTAGTAATTGATGTAAGAAGACCCATCTCACTGATCCTATCTGGAGGCTGGAGAGGCTAGGTGGTATACAAAAAGCTGGGCAAAATCTAAAGTCCAAATAAATAAGCAGCTTTCTTCCATGGTCTCTGCCTCTGCTCCTGGTTGAATTCACACCTCAACTTTCTTAATGGTGAGTTGTGAAATACTAAAGCATTTTCTCTCCAAGTCACTTTTTTTTTGTTTCCGGAGCTGAGGACCGAACCCAGGGCCTTGGGCTTGCTAGGCAAGCGCTCTACCACTGAACTAAATCCCCAACCCCTCCAAGTCACTTTTGACTGAGCTGCTTGCCACAGCGACAGAAAGCAAAATAGAATGAAAATTGGACCAAGAGGGAGGTGGACCTGATCTTGTTGTTTTGGGGACGATTTAGAAATTTGAGCAGGAAAAGATGATGATTGTCCAGAGTTTAATGGGCTGTTCTGTCAGAACTTGGGATATAAGAATGCAGTGAGGAATGCATACAGTGGGGGGTCTGCTGTGCGTGATGTTTCCAAAAGAAATGAAAATGTTATCAGGTGTGTGTGTGTGAGAGAGAGAGAGAGAGAGAGAGAGAGAGAGAGAGAGAGAGAGAGAGTGAGGGAGAGAGGGAGGGAGGGAGAGAGAGATCCAGAGTCTGTGGAAATGAAACATTTGCTTCAGTGGAACAATGGATAATGGTCATCAGGGGCTGAAAACTTAGCTGTGATGAATGAGAGATCAGCATCCTTGCTGTGATCTTCTGTGAAAAGGAATGAGTTTCCTCCCAATAAGAAAAGCTGTTGTCTAAGGGGGCTAAGGCTGTATCTCCACCTGGCAACTTAACTTACAAGTTGTAAAAGTCCTTCAGTGTAGTACTGGTTTTGGTGGCATGTAGGCTCCAAGAATGGATAGTGGCTAAGGCCTGGCTCAGTATGCTAGTATAGTAGTTCCTGAAGTGACTCTAGGAGGGGGCATTAGTTAAGGTATAGCCTCAGTTGCAGTGCTGACTATGAAGGACAGTGGCAGGTGTGGAGTGGAGTTGGCCTAAGCCTACAAAACAAGCCTATGTTCTATGGGTTGCAGACAGAAGGACATGAAACTATCCAAGCCTTTCTGGAGCCAGAAGACCAAGAGCAATTTCTAGATACTGGCTATTGAACTACATGATTTGATTAACACTCCTGTGTAGGAAAACAAATCTCTTGTGCAGTATATAAAAGCATTCACCTGTCAGTAAAATTTGAATGGCCAGTAGCAAAGCAGGAGAGAACTAGCAGAGAGGGCGGGGGGTGGGGAGGACTCTGGGAGAGCGGGGCATGAGGAGATTCACCACCCAGACCTGGTGGAGTCGAACATATGAAACTGAGGAGAGGTAACCTGCTACGTGGCAGAATTTAAGTAGTATAAATGGGTTGGTATAAATTAAGAACTAGTTGGGAAGCAAGCTTAGCTTAAGGCTATAAGCATTGTAAATAAAAATAAGTCTTCATGAGCTGGGGGTGGGCTTAGAAAGCCAAAATGGTTACACTCCTGATTTAGGGTTTTTGCTTTGATCTTACAGTAATTGTAGTCTGGTCCTAGTCTCTTGGAATAAGAAAGCATTTAGCTTGCTTTTTTGTTTTACAGAAGCCTGCAGGTAAAAGACTTTGGATACTTCTAAAAGGACACTGAACTTTTGAAACACTGAATAAAAAGAAAAAAAAAAACTACTGTAGGATTTTAAAGCTCTACTATATTTTATATTATAATATCAATGTAAGATCCTCTGGACAAAAATGTAAGGAAATGTTCTGGCTTAAAGTATGATTGTGTGTCAAGTTGACTAGCTATAATTTAGAATTTGACACAGCCTCTGGGAAGTGAATTCTCTGGGATGTGCATGGAGTTTTCTAAGGTGACTGTCTCAATTGTACTAACCAATATGCATGGTTGTGGGACATTTTCTCAATTGCTAATTGATGCAGAAGGGCACGTCCGTGGTAGGTGGGTATTACCATCACTAGAATGGGCTATCTGGGCAGTATAAGAAAGCTTACTGTGTAGAAGGTAGAGGGAAAGACAGAAAACAATGCTTGTCCACAGTTTCTGCCTTGGTTTCTACTTAGGCTTCTGCTCTGCCTTTCCTTAATGATTGACTGTAATCTGAAAGTGTAGGCCAGATAAACCCTTGCTTCTTCAACATGGAGCCATAGTGTTTATCACAGCAACAGAAACTAAACTCGAACGAGATCCTTTGAGAATACTAGAGCCTGCTTCCTAAATGTAATTTAAAGATTAAATGAAATAATATATTTTGATCCTTAGCCCAGACTACTGCATCACAAGCATCACTATAAGGACATGTGTCACCTATTCTGAAGAGGTGAAAGCGATATGGGTTTGGTAAGGAGGAAGAAATTGTGGTGTGTCTCTGGCTGGCCTCAAACTTGTCAGTCTTGTAGAGTATGAAACGGGATATAACGGAGGCTTTAAAGTGAATCAGGAAGATCTGGAGATGCTGCCATAGTGACAGTGGCTCCCTCAGTCTAACCCTACAGGGTGATGTCTGCAGACAGGATGAGATCATACCTCGATAATTCCTTGTGTTCCAGAGAGGGGAAAATGTCTTGGAAATTTAAATCAGTATTATTTTGAAAACCAGATGCCAAGCTTTGAAATACAGCTTGCCTGTCTTCAATATCTCGTTATGTTCCCACAGCACAGGGGAAAAAGCCAACTGTTTATACACAGTAGTATTTCTGGTAACTGAACTTATTAGTTTAAAAGACAATATTTACAGAGCTCACAAAATAGCACACTTTCTGTCTGTAGAGACCTGTTTTAATTAAAGCCCTACCTTTAAAATTCATTAAAGTAATCAGTTCTAAGCGATTAGAGCTTGCATATTAGATTTCAACATGTGAGCACTACAAAGTCTCCTCCACAGGTGCAGGAGGCAGTGATTTAAACAATTGAAAAGATATCTTCTTTCATTTAATTTCATTTCAGTTTTATTTAAAGGCATTGACTGGCTAACTGCAAGAATTTTACTTTTATATTATGTAGATCACCTCATCATTATTGTCACCTGGGGAAGAGTTGTGACACAAGCTGGTGCCGGTTCCTCTGGAGAAGAAGGGAAAGAAAGGGAGTCGCTGACTATTAGGAGACAAAATGTCACCATGTTTGTCTGCCAGAAGGTGCCTTTGCTTTTCTCCTTTAGATCTCTGGTTGCAAGAGCTCAATTGAGCAGCTTACGTGTATAAGAATATAACTGAGACCACAACTACTCCAGGCATTACTGCAATGCATGGAACACATACAGCATGTTATCTATGCATATTATGCTTTGGAAGTCTCATAAAAACAGTATGAAGTAAGGCTGTTAGTCATTCTCCTTTCTTAGATGAGCCTCAGAGAGGCTGCCATTTATCAAATGCAACATAAATATTAACAAGCAAGAAATCGGTACAGGAGGAAAAGAATTGGTGTTGGAATTCCTTTATGACCACTTTCTACAAGTGGGCTCTTTGGTATTTAGTTTGTTCATATGGAAAACAGGAATAATTAGGTCCATTTTTATAGGGCTGTGATAAGGATCAAATTGGGTAACACAAACAAACCATTTACTACATAGGCTTTACCCAATATAGGACAACTGTTACCTGTGAAACTAGGTATCCAACTGTCAGAAATCAGCACCTTTGTGCTCTAGTCATTTCCTTTGCATCTCCAAGAAGGAGACGTAGAAGTCCTCAAAAGACAATACGGGTACTTAAATCAGCTTGGGGGAATGGAATATAGACAAGTACTGAGTGTGAGGATCTACATAGCAGGTACCAGGCCTCTTGTCATACAGGTTCCCTGGAAGACACTGAAGTTGGTATCCTGATAAAGGCTGACAGTACAGAGCCATCAGCCAAGCTCTAAAAGGAGACCTCAGATCCTTCTCTGATAAAAACAAGTTGTCACTGCCAAAAACAAGTTGTCACTGCCAGATGAAAACAAAAATGCTACATATGCAGAGGATGGCCTTGCTGGGCATCAATGGGAAGAGAGGCCCTTGGTTCTGTGAAGGCTAGATGCCCCAGTGTAGAGGAATGTCAGGATAGGGAGGTGGGTGGGTGGGGGAGCACCCTTATAGAAGCAGGGGGAGGGGATAGGGGGCTTCTGAGGGGGAGGAACTGGGATAGGGGTTAACATTTGAAATGTAAATAAAGAAAATATCTAGTAAAAAAAAAACAAGTAAAAGAAGAAAAATGAAAATGAAACCTTAATGGATTTTTTTTTTATCTAGCCTCCTTAATTTCCACAAGAAAATACCAAGGCTTCTTGGTTGTAAGTCACATAATAGCTGGAGAATAAATTTTCCCACTGTGGCTCAAGATAATTCTACCACTTTACTAAATGTATGGCTCTGGGGGAAAATACCTAATTCTTATGTGACACAAGAGGGTTTTTTTTTCCATCAAAGATGGTTAACCCTGCAAGAACTCATAGTTCCTGAATGTCCCCCTCTGCTCTGATTAGCAAATCTCATCAGGTTGTGAAGTCATGCTCCCACCATCCAGATGCGAGACAGTTGCCACCTAAGGTAGAGGTAAAAGACAGAAGTCATCATGGCCACGTACGTATGCTTGCTAGACTGGTTTGATCTTAGAACACCCTTTTTATTATGAGAACTACCCTGTTGAGGTACTTTGGCTTTGTTCTTATGCTCCCGTTGCAACACTGAAATTATTATTTGTTTTTAGTGTTCCTTTATGCCTTTTCCCCATTCCTTATGGCATACCTACTCTGCTGTAAGTTTACAAAGAAATAAAGAAAAGAATGATGGTAAGAAAAAATTACATTTCCAATTTTCTGGAACCTTATACCCCATCTTAGTCATCTTTTCTTCTGTCCCCACTTCTGTGATTCCTAAAAGCTGTCCTTTAAGTGTTGCCTTATATAGCCTTTTCCCCCTTGGTATCATATTTTAATTAATATTTTCACACTACATGTTTTGTTCATATTTTTCCCTCCTGAAATTCTTTCCATAGCCTCCTTACCTTCCTACTCACCCAACTTCATGGCTTCCCCTCAAAAATCTCCAAAACTGAAAAATCAAAATAAGAAATAATGAGACAAAAAACATGGAAAAAACCTAAAAAGCACACAGACAACACACATAGGTACTCCCACACACAGAGAGACACACAACACACAGACAACATGCAGAGAGACAACACACACAAACACATACAGACACACAGACAACTCACACACAGAGACAACACACAGAGACAACACACACAGAGACAACAAACACACAGAGACACACAGACAACACACACACCATAGAGTCAGTTTTGCGTTGTAAAACTACTGTTCATGCAACCTCCCTGAGGTATGGTTTATATACTCCACTGGAGAAAACTGACTTTCCCTTTGACATTAAGCATCAATAGCAAATAACTTATTGGTTAGGGGTATGACTTTATGTTCACTTCCTCTTTTCAGTTTTGCTCACCCACATTACCTCTGTCAGCTGGGTGGTGGCTACTGATGTTGTCTATTCTGAAGACCTTGGTAAAGTAGCAGTCCTGCCTCAACACTTCTGATCTGGGTGCTCCTATAAGAAAAATATACTCTAGAATGTTTAGTTCAGGGGTCTTTTCAGGACAGACCTGCCTTGCAAGCTGTGGATTCATCTGCTGAGAATAAAGAGTATAAGCTTATAGCTCGGTATTCAATAGCAGAGTCATACAAATGTTCTCCTGTCCCTGAGGGAAGGCTAGTGCCTATTCCTGGACCGGGTTCTCTCTGCATTGAGCTAAGTATAAGAGTATAATGCTGTGCAACAAGGATGCAGTCTTAGTTCTCAAAAATCTAAAACAACTCTCAAATTTAAAAACAAAAAACAAAACAAGTTGTTTTATTCATTTATTTACTTAACTTGTATGTACTGAGCTCATATTTTATGCCAAGTCATATGCTGTGTTTTGAAAATATGCTAATAAATCAAAATACACTGTGCTGGTTAATGGTGATTTCACTTGATAGGTTCAAAGGGATTATTAATCTTAAAGGCCAGTGAGGAAGACCCCCCTCCCTAAAGTCAGCTTTGGGCACCAACTCAAGTACTTCTCGAATAACATTAGGGAGGGAAACATAACTGTCCCTCTTTAGAGTTTTAAATAGCACATGAATAGATGGAGCTATGAGAACTCATTAAACAAAAGTGAATTTCTTCTGGTGAAAAGAATGGAATCTTAATTTTACCTTTAGCTATGGGTGCAAACATGACATTCTTATCTGTTTCAAAGAGTAGAATATTACATATTGTTCTCTTCCCCAACCCTCTTAAGAGTTAATCTAATTCCTGGCCTGTTAATCACCTGGTCAGGAGATCCCCCTACAGGAAATCTGATTCCACTGAAGACATATTAAGGAGATGGGAAGAATAATTAGCTCCTCAATGAGATAATGCACATACACATCTCAGAAGCCCTTCCTATGATACATCTGGTTATAGAGCTACTGGCACGCACTATATCTCTCTGTGCCTAGTTTAGTGAGTTCTTACTCAAAGAACATGACTTTTCACTTTTTTCTCTTAATTTTTCAGGTAACATTCACTAGTTTAAGCATACCATCTCTGTCTGACACGTTGGGATTTTCTACTTTTGTCTGAAATCTCTCTATCCCTTAGCCATAGGGCTGCTTGCAAAACTCCATTACTGAATGTGCCACCTTATAGTAACAGTTCAGTGGAACCTCAGTTCTAGGAACTGCTCCTACTACACAAAAGCTCTTCCTCATCATCATCTGGTTTCTCCTCTTCCTCTTTCTTCTTCTTCCTCTTTCTCCTTTCTATCTACTGTCAGCAAGCACTTCTTGGTATTAGCAATAGTGTCTGGGTTAGGTGGGACAGTCTCTAGATGGCCTTTCCTTCAGTCTCTGCTCAACTCTTTGTTCCCGTATTTCTTCTAGACAGGAGCAATTCAGGGCTAAAATTTTGAGAAGGGTGGGTGGCCCCATCCCTTAACTAGGGGCAATGCCTAACATCTGGAAATGGTCTCTACAGTTTCCCTCTCCCTTTTGTTGGGTATTTCAGCTAATGCCATCCTCTTTGGATCCTGGGAGCCTCTTGCTTCCCTGGCACCTGGGAGTTTCTGTTGGATACTACCATTTCCCCATCACCATTGCTACACACATCTGTTCAATTTTCTGACCCTCTGTATATGTCCTCAGTCTCCTCCCACACCTGATCCTGAATGCCTTTTTTCTTTTCCCTCCTCTCTTCCTCCCAAGTCCCTCCCACCCTCTACCTCCCCTGAGTATTTTGTTCCCCCTTGTAAGAAAGACTGAAGCATCCACACTTTGGTCTTCCTTCTTCTTGAGCTTCATATGGTCTGTAAGTTGTATCATGGGTATTCCAAGTCTTTAGACTAGTATATACTTACCATTGAGTACATACCATGTGTGTCCTTTGGGGGTCTAGGTTACTTCACTCAGGATGATATTTACTAGTTCCATCCATTTGCCTTCAAAATTCGTGAAGTCATTGTTTTAAGTAGGTGAATAGTACTCTATTGTGTATATGTAGCACATATTTTTGTATCCATTCTTCCATTGAGGAATATCTGTGTTGTTTCCAGCTTCTGGCTATTATAAATAAGGTTGCAGTGAATATAGTAAAGCATGTGTCCTTGATATTTGATAGAATATATTCTGGGTATATGCCCAGGAGTGGTATAGCTGGGTCCTCAGGTAGTACTATATCCAATATTCTGAGGAACCACCATACTAATTCCCAGAGTAGTTGTACCAGCTTGCAATCCCATCTGCAATGGAGGAGTGTTCCTCTTTCTTCACATCCTCACCAGCATCTGCTGTAACCTGAGTTTTAGATCTTAGCCATTTTGACTGGTGGGAGGTAGAATCTCAGAGTCATTTTGATTTGCATTTCCCTGATGACTAAGGCTGTTGAACATTTCTTTAGGTGCTTCTTGGCCATTTGACATTACTCATTTGAGAATTCTCTGTTTATCTCTGCACCCCAATTTTAATAAGTTTATCTGGTTCTCTGGTGTCTAACTTCTTGAGTTTTTGTATATGTAGAATATTAGTCTTCTATTGGATGTAGGATTGGTAAAGATCTTTGCCAATCTGTAGATTGCTGTTTGTCCTGATGACAGTATTCTTTTCCTTACAGAAGCTTTTCAATTTTATGAGACCCTATTTGTGTATAGTGGATCTTAGAGCCTGGGCCATTGGTTTTCTGTTCAGGAAAATTTCCCCTGCACCGATGTGTTTGAGGCTCTTTCCCAATACTTATTCTATTAGATTCAGTGTATCTGGTTTTATGTGGAGGTCTTTGTTCCATTTGGACTTAAGATTTGTACAAGGTGATAAGGATAGGTCAATTTGAATTCTTCTATATGTGGACCTCCACTTAAACAAGCACCATTTGATGAGTATGTTCTCTTTTTTCCATCGTATGTTTTTAGGTTCTTTGTCAAAGATCAAGTGACCTTGGGTATGTGGGTTCATTTCAGGGTTTTCAATTCTTTTCCATTGATCTACATGCCTGTCTCTGTAACAATACCATGTGATTTTTATCACTATTTCTCTATAGTACAGCTTGAAGTCAGGGATGGTGACTCCCCCATAAGTTCTCTTATTGTAGAGAATAGTTTTTACTATTCTGGGGTTTTTGTTGTTACAAATGAATTTAAAAATTGTTCTTTCTATATCTGTGAAGAATTGAGTTTTGATGGGGATTGCATTGAATCTATAGATTGCTTTTGGTAAGATGGCCATTTTTACTGTGTTCATCCTGCCAATCCATGAGCATGGGAGATCTTTCCATCTTCTGAGATCTTCAATTTCTTTCTTCAGAGACTTGAAGTTTTTGTAGTACAGATCTTTCACTTGCTTGGTATAGTCACACCAAGATATTTTATATTATTTGTGACTATTGTAAAGAGTCTCATTTTCTTAATTTCTTTTTCAGACTGTCTATTCTTTGAGTAAAGGAATACTGCTGATATTAGAGTTAATTTTATACGTAGCCACTTTGCTGAAGTTGTTTTATCAGCTGAAGAAGATGTTGAGTTCAGTTTGAGTGAAGTAAAATGAACCCAGACACACAAGTGACCAGTTTGATAAATAGATTTGGAACTTGAGGAAGGAAAGGGGCTACCTAAAAATAGAAACCTGCCTTTTTTTCAGTTTATACACTAGTGAAAACTGAAGACAAGAAATGACAGAATTCGCCAAGGCAGAATGGAGAGTGAGCACAAGAAAAGCACAAATTATAGACCTCTAGTCAATTCCAATAGTTAAGAGTCAGGTGGAAGAGAATAAACTTGGGAGAGTAAGAAGAACCCTCCAGAAATGTACGTCCTGGCATAGAGAGTCCTCCAAGGAGGGTGTGGCATAGGAGACAAAGACTGAAAAAAATGTCCATTAAAGTTAGTAACACAGAGGTAATCAGGCAGAGTGAAGAACCCACCCAGCTCTTCCTTTGTTTCCTTAATCTGAGAGGTACCATTCTGATGGCTGACATTAACTTTGTGTGTGTGTGTATGGGGGGGGTTCCCCTTCTAACTCTTCATGGGGCCTTTTGACCTTTACCCAAGCCCACGTGAGTATTGAGAAAGATGTCAGTGTCTTGGACCACCTCCAGCACAGTTCCCCAGGTCTTTGGGTTATTCCCAACTGATTGGTGTCCCAGGCATCATTTTTATAACTACCACTTACCACTAATTTGGCCCTAATTCTGGCTCCATGTCGTTTTTCCTTTTAAGGGCTAATAGTTATGCATTAGCTACAATTTATTCCTAGAATTACTTTTCAAGGGCTCAGCAATGATAGTAGTTTTCAATCCCATAGTGTAAAATGTGTTTTCAGGCTATTATCATCACATAATTATATAAATAAGTGGGTGAACAAATTAGCCAAAGCAAAAAGCTGTCAAACCCCAGGCACACCATCTTATTGCTTTAATATTACAGGTACCTCCCAGTAACTTTCCTCAGCTCTGGGTGGGCATGCAAAAATTAAGGCACAAGAATAGATTAGTAAAGGAGCAAATTAAAAAAAAAAGTTCATCTTAGAACATTTGATTATGCAGATGTCACAAATAAGTGGACAGCCATTTAAGACTACAACACTACATAATTTATTCAATCAAATGCAGGGTCACAATTCAATTTCTGTTTCAAAATCAGTTGTTACTTTTCTTATGTACAAGAAAGCATTGCTTATTGAGAGCTAGGTTTACCTCTGTGTAGTTCACCCATTATCATCTCCTTTCAGGTTTCTTAGCACATTTGGTTTAAAAGCATTAGTTAACACTTTAACAAAATGCCTCCCTCTTACTGTCTAGCTGTGTTTGAATCTAGTAGGAATAAGTGGGCAGTATTTATCCAGGTTAGCATAAAAACACTGTACAGTTGTGAATAGAGAAAACCAAATGTGTTATTGCTAAGCTCTTAATTTAGATAAAAATTTATTCTTAAAATCCAGATTCTCACTGCCTGGCCCTCTTGGTACTCCAGCTTTGATCCCCTTTGTCATTATTACATCTAGTTAAGCCCATGAATGTCTTCTTATTTAAGAAAGAAGCCAACTTCAAGAGCATCACTGTCCCAAATCATGTAATGTGTTCCCCAAATAGGAATGTCCTTTATCAAGGCCTTCTTGCCCTTATAGCATTTGGTTAAATACAACAGACCTTGATTCTAGTAGAATGACAGCTGCTTTGGTTCAGAACTATTATCTCCCCAAACACTGCTGTATTTGTGAAGAACATAAGTCCTCATCGGCTTCTCCAGTTCTTGTTTGTATCTCATTTCCACAAAACATCCACCACATAAATGAGAGAAAGATGCAATGAGACCCCTGAAATTATCAGAGGTCTGGATTTTAGGTTGTGTTTGTATATTTGTTTATTTTATTTTAATTTATTTTTCTGTGGGGGGGTGAGGGGGAGGGGGAGGGGGAAAGGGAGAGGGAGAGGGAGAGGGAGAGGGAGAGGGAGAGGGAGAGGGAGAGGGAGAGGGAGAGGGAGAGGGAGAGGGAGAGGGAGAGGGTGAGGGAGAGGGAGAGATTGCACAGAAATTACAGAGTCACAAATGTTCCAATGTGTGTAGAGGTCAAACAACAGGTCTCTTAGGAATCACTTCTTTCCCATCATAGGTTCCAGGGATGGAACTCAGGTCATTCAGTTTGCTTGGTAAGTCCCTTCACATACTGAGCTATCTTGCAGGGCCTCTGTGTTTGTTTTTGCTGTACTTTTTATTGGTAAATGTTCATTGTACTATGTTCCAAGTTTTAGGTATTTAAAGATTTCTCTCACTTTCTCTATGGAGTGCTACAAGTTTGTAGAGGCCAAAAAGAACGTGTGAACTACCTGTGAATGCAAGGAATAAGCTCTGGACCTCTAGAAGAGCAGTAGGTGCTTTTAACTGCTTAGCCATTCATCATCCACATTTTTATTTTGGTGCAACTTTCTGATAAATATGTATATGTATATATGTATATATTCTTGAAAATATATTGCAAAGTTTCCAAGGTTGGATGCTATGAAGTCACATGGTTCTAGAGTCAAGTCAGTATTTCTAAGACTCACTAGCAATCTGAAGACAAACAATGGCACATGGATTTTTGGAGGACCTTTTATTCTAAACTAAAGTACTTAGGAATTGAGGGTAGCAACGTACTTTAAGAAAACTATTTGCAAAAGCTTAGAACAGAGTAGCCAGCAGTGCTAGAGAGTTCAATGTTTTGAGATATTTCAACATGGATAGAAAAACCTGGCCAAATTTTAAGTTAGCTGACTCTGAAGGAGCCCCTCACCCTCTCTTTGTCTGACCTCCTCCTAACCAAAACTTGGGGTGTCTGGTGATCAGGACTTTCAGATGCATATGGATATGATTTGACTTTAATACTTACCTTGGATACATTACTCTACATATCTGCTCAAGATGAAACAGTTTTTATTGTCCATTTAATATAAGTGTTAATGAGGGGCTAAAAAGAAGACTCAAAGCTTTTTACAGAGGACCACAGTTTAGTTATGAGCTCCCATTTTGGGTGTTTGCAGGAATATGTTCCTACCATCTTGTTCTTATGGCCAACCAAGAGAAAATAACTATGGCCTATATTTTGGGGGTGATCTCTGTAGCTTCCTTGACCAATAAAACATATAGAGGTATGCCATACCTGATGAGGTTTTCTTTTACTAACCCATATCCTCTGGGGGTATAGGTCAATCATACAGAGTATGTCCATTCAAACTACTATCTATGGAAAGAAAGAAAGGAAGAAAGGAAGAAAGGAAGGAAGAAAGAAAGCTTTCATACAAAATCAGGCTTCTATAATGCTTTTTTTTGCAGTCCTTAGTTTTACTTAGATCATCCCTACCTTGTCTCCACCATTTCTCTGCTCCCACCTCTCCTTACACCGTTACCATCCAGTATTCCTCCTCCTACTTTCAGATCACATGAGTTCTACTATTTCATCCCTCCTTAAAGGCTCTTCTTGTCCCCCATATCATGAGCTCTTATTATCTTCCTTGTTCTACAGACACCCCAAATTAAACATATAATTCAAAAGAGTCAAATCTAAGATCTCCATATAAGAAAGCATATAGTAATTGTCTTTTGGGGCCTAGATTAATTTACTTAGTACAATTTTCCAGTTATATCCAGTTGCCTGAAAATTTTATAGTTTCATTTTTCTTTATAGCTGAGTAATATTTCATTGCACCATTTCATTATTATTACATTTCATTATCCATGCATCAGCTAATGGATATGTAGGCTGATTCAATTTTGAGCTATTGTGAATGGAGTGGCAACGTATGTGGATGTGCAAATATCTCACTAGTATGCTACAGAGTTCTACAGGTATATATCCAGAGGTGGTTAGCTAGGTCATGTGAAAGTTCTATTTTCTTAAATAATTTTTTATTACGCATTTTCCTCAATTACATTTCCAATGCTATCCCAAAAGTCCCCCATACCCTACCCTCCATTTCCCTACCCACCCATTCCCATTTTTTTGGCTCTGGCGTTCCCCTGTACTAGGGCATATAAAGTTTGTGTGTCCAATGGGCCTCTCTTTCCAGTGATGGCCGATTAGGCCATCTTTTGATACATATGCAGCTAGAGTCAAAAGCTCCGGGGTACTAGTTAGTTCATAATGTTGTTCCACCTATAGGGTTGCAGATCCCTTTAGCTCCTTGGGTACTTTCTCTAGCTCCTCCATTGGGAGCCCTGTGATCCATCCAATAGCTGACTGTGAGCATCCACTTCTGTGTTTGCTAGGCCCCGGCATAGTCTCACAAGAGACAGCTATATCTGGATCCTTTCAGCAAAATCTTGCTTGTGTTTGCAATGGTGTCAGCGTTTGGTAGCTGATTATGGGATGGATCCCTGGATATGGCAGTCTCTAGATGGTCCATCCTTTTCGTCACATCTCCAAACTTTGTCTCTGTAACTCCTTTCATGGGTGTTTTGTTCCCAATTCTAAGAAGGGGCACAGTGTCCACACTTTGGTCTTCATTCTTCTTGAGTTTCATGCGTTTAGCAAATTGTATCTTATATCTTGGGTATCCTAAGTTTTGGGCTAATATCCACTTATCAATGAGTACATATTGTGTGAGTTCCTTTGTGATTGTGTTATTTTTAACATTCTAAAAAACTACCACAATTACTGGCATAGTTGCCACAGCATTTTACCCTTCTTGCCAACAATGGGTAAAGTCCTCTTTTCCTCATATCCTGGCTAGCATATGTCATCTGATATTTTTTGTTTTGTTTTTGTTTTTTTGGTTTTTTGTTGTTTTGTTGTTGTTGTTGTTGTTTGTTTGTTTTTGATAGCCAATCTGCCAGCCGTGAGATTGAATGTCAAAGTCGTTTCAATCTGCATTTCCTGATGGCTGATAATGTAGACTACTTTTTAAATTTGTTTATTAATCATTTGTACTTCTTTTAACAAACCCCTGTTCAGTTCCATAGCCCAATTTTAACTTAAAAAATGTGTATAAGTCTTTTGCCTGTACATGGATATGGATATGAACAATGTCCATGACTGGTGGCCATGGAGGTCAGAAGAGGGGGAACTGATTCTCAAGAACTGAAGTTATAGATGACTATGAGCCACCACGTGGATGCTCAGAGCTGAAGCTGGGTCCTGTGCGAAACCAACAAGTTCTCCTCTACAGATATATAGCAAGAAAAGATTTTCTTCCATCCTGTATGCTGCATCTTCATTCAAATGATAGTTTCCTTTGCTGTACAAAGCTTTTTATTTTGATGAGATCCCACTTGCCAATTGTTTGCCTTATATCTTAAGAGAGCCAAGGCTTGTTCATAAAGTTCCTACCTATGCCTAGAAGTCTATTCCCTACTTTTTCCCCTAGCAGTTTTTCAGCTTCAGGTTTTATGTTTTGGTCCTTAGGCCATTTAGAATTGGTGTTTGTGTAGAGTCAATTTTCATTTTTTCTCAATGTAGCTATCAGATATCTTTTTGTTGAAGATGCTGTATTTCTACAAGGTATATTTTTGACACCTTTGCCAAAAATTGGGTGTCAATAGTTGTGTGGGATTGTATCTATGTTCTCTATTCTATGACACTAATCTATGTGCCTGGTTTTTGTGCCAGTGCCATGCTATTTTCATTACTATGGCTCCATGGCTCCACAGTATAAATTGAAATTAAGTATGGTGATACCTACTTCAAGCTGTATTCTTTTTTTATTAGGTATTTTCTTCATTTACATTTCAAATACTATCCCCAAAGTCCACTATACCCTTCCCCCCCACCCTACTCCCCAACCCACTCATTCCTGCTTCCTGGCCCTGGCATTGCCCTGTTCTGGGCATTAATCACTTTAGTTAGTTAGTTTCCAGACATTCTAAGTTATCTCACTCATTCTCTCTGCTGCTACTCCTGCTCTTCTGCCATGTGACTCCCTGTCCACCATGTGGTTGCTTACAAATGTCATGGCTGTGTCTCTTCTTCTCTATCTGCCTTCTGACATCTGCAGATATTTATACCTTGCCTGCTTTATCAGAGTTAGAAAATTCTGATAAAATTATCCTTGAGCTTCCTAATGAGTTAATTTCCAATTTATTTTTTCAACAAGATTAAGAACTCCCCAAAAGGGAATCCTAACTTCTGTAGTAACAATACTTCCTTTAAGTTTCTATTGCTCTCCTTGTGACAGCTAAATTACGCTATATTGTACTGATTCTAGGGATCTTGCAGCTAGGTTTCAGGATTCTCCACTCAGCTCTGAATCTCAACTCTCCAGCTTACTAAGTCCCTTTATAAACTTGGCCTCTTGTAGGATAAGAGCTATATATCATCACATCTGTTTTCTTTCACAGAGTTTCAGTTATGAGGCTTCGAATCTGCCATCCTGCCCAGAAGTCATAATTAAGTAGTGTTTTAAATACCATTCATCATTATCTTACATATTTTTTAAGTTGTTCGGAATGTTGATAAGAAAATATTTATTGTGCATTCGGGAGTCTCCTGCAAGCACCGTGTGCCAGGCACACATCCTACATTAAAGTAATATAACAGTGAGTACCACAAATAGAAGCTATGTTTTTGTGAAGCTTATATTTCCATTTTCCCTAGGATCTATTTCGGGTTCAACTTGCATTTCTGTCATCATCACTTGTGCAGCATATAATCGCTAGGGAGCAGATCATCAAGGTAGTATCCCAGCTTTGTGACATCAGTGTCTGACTAGGGATGTGGCACAGCTTTTGTGCTCATGCCTTTCTAACATGGCTTTACTTAGAGTTGTGATCCCAAGAGATGAGACTGCTGCTGAAATAGAGATAGAATCCTTCCTATTACACCTAGTATTGGAATCTGTCACTTTTCTTTTTTGAGTCTGTTCTCTGTGCATTCCCCGAGTAGGTGATTGCACACCCATATACATATAGGCAGCATAGCACAATTGAGTTATTAAAACAAAAGGAAATAAAGCTGAGTATGAGATATGTCAGGAGCCCGGGGGGGGGAGTTGTAGGGAGAGATGGGACAGATATGATTAAGGTATATTGTACACATGGATTAAAATGTCAAAGAATTAAAAGCCCAACTAATTATAAAGGGTTGATCCTTATTTATAAACCACATTAGTACCCTGTGACAGTCAACAGTTTTGAAGGTTCAATGTTTAGGATTCAGCATCACTTCAAAACCCTAAAAACTTTAAATCTTGACAAAACTGCAGACATTAATTTCCCCTCAAATAAAGTGAAGCTCCCCCAAAATATTTTATGTGGTATACTATGGTTAAAATTCCAAGATTATTCAAATGATCTTAGGTATGGATATTCAGAATCCTAACTTAGAGCCATTTATGGGCACAACTCTTGTTACAAGATTTGCTTCACTAAATTCTGCACAAGGTTTGTAGCAGCTCTGTATTGAACAGTCTATTGGCACTATTTTTCTAACAGCTCAGTTGGTGGTTAGCATTTTTAACAACGTGTATTTTTAAATTAGAGTATATAACTTGCTTTGTCCCAGTTATAGTACTGCTGTGCCCTTGATAGACTGTGTATAGTACAAATGTATTTTTTCTGTATACTTGTTTGCCACAAAATAATGTAGCTAATTTGACTATATTTATTTTTCTGGCAATGGTATGGGGCTTAGCCTGAAATATCTCCAAAGTATACCAGCATAATTTTACTAGACATATTGGCATTACCTTTAAGCAGTAGCCTCAGGCAACATAATTTGACCAAGTGGCAATATGCCCAGATGTGTGGTAGCTGTGGTCTCTACTTGTTCCCAGTGTTGGGTATGCAAAACCCTTATACACGCTGCAAGATACCAGAAACTGGGTCTCCTCAGAGGCAGGCTTCATCTTATTCTTGCTGCCTGAAACTTGCTCTCTGGGGTATTTGAGTCTTCAGGCAGCTGCTCTGCCAGCTGAAAGGCACACTTTACTCCAAACCTCATTGTGTGTATCAAATCACAGCTGTTAACATGCCAGTTCTTCACTGGGACTGAACGTCCACTCTGCTTCCCCTGTTCACATTGATTTTATCATGCCCAAGATTTGTGATAACTAGCTTTGCAATTATCTTTTCCATATGTTATATGATTGTATTGTCAAATTCACAGTTATTTGTGACCTAAGACTAAATATGCTTAGAATCAGAAATATGGATCCTAAAGGAGTTGGTATTGAAAACCCCCAGGTAAGTACAAATCCATTGTGATTTCTTCAAAGGAAGAAGTGATGGTGTTGCTTTATCCTCTCTTCATTTTTGTCCACTGTCCAAACCATGGGATTAATATGCTTATTTTTGAACTATAGATCTTCAAGAAAAATATTCTATCAAACAAGTTCTTATACCACTTACAGTATGAAAGATACTCAGAAATACAGCTTGCTGCCTAAAACATTAACAGTTTGAGTGAATATTTTGATTGGTAGTTAGAACAGTAAAATCTGAAATAGCTACAAAGTTTCAAATATAAAGCATAAGTGATTGAAATTGATTAATTGCATACAACAGAATGTGGTGGCTATAGATGTATATCAACAAGTGGGACATTTATCTAACCATGTGAGGCCTTGGATTCAGTCCCAAATACTACAAAGTAAGGTAAGAGAAAGAAGCAGGATACTGGCTAAATGCAATGTGCCTGTTCTCCTTAAAAAAAAAAAAAAAACTTATCAGTACAAGTCTTGTGCAGTCAAACACAGATGCTTTGAGTTTATATGTGCAATAGCTAAGTCATGTCCAGAACAGGATATTTCATAGCACCCCTCCCCATTCTTTCTGTGACATCTTCCACAATATTCTCTGAGCCTCAGGGTCTAGGAAAGTTTGGTATGGATGTTTCATCTATGGTTGAATACTCAGAGTCTCAGAATTTTCTCAGAATTTTGAATAATTTTACTATAACTCTACATTAACTGCTACCTGCTACAATTAGAAGCTTCACTCACCAAGATGAGACCATCAAAAATCTATAGATATAAACATAAATATTTAGAGCAAAGTTTGACAACATGACCAGCTAGCCAAACAGCACCTTAAGTTCCCATTCTAGGGTCTCTGACCTCCCTATCAATGGGTTTTGACTGTGTTTACAATAGCAAGCATGGAAGCATGAAACAATGGAAATAACACTAGATTCTAAGTTCTATTTTGAATAAATGAATAAATATTCTTTATTCAAAGTAGACTTAGATTTTATTTTAGATTTTCTAACATTGTACTCTATAATATTGGGTAAGTCCCTCTTTATTAGGTTTGTAATGTATTTTATAGTTCACTGTTTCTTTAATAAAATACGTTATCAGTTCACTGAAAATTGCATACAATATATTTTCATCATATTCTCCTCTTCTCCACCTCCTCTCAGATATACTCACCTTTTCTAACCATCCAACTTTGTGTGACTTTTTTCTTAAAAAAAAAATCAAGTATCAAGTCTAATTTGTCCTACCCATAGAATGGCATAAATGGCATGCCATTTGTATTAGACTCACTCCACAAGATGAAGCCCGTGCCTGGAACCATTATCAGGGATAAGAACGTGTGGCAAGATAGATCACAAGCATTAGAGAGAATTGTTCTGCTAAATGGACACAGTATCAAACCAACTCATAATAAGTTATCATTATACCAATATATTAGTGCATCTCTCAACTCTCATCATAGAAACTTCTGTTTCCAGTAAATGCCAATTACCACAGAGACCCACAACTGGTGAAAGTATACCAAATAAGAGATCGTGGAATGCTCAGGTCTAAATAAGACATCTATATCACATCACCTACTCCCAAGCACTAGTAATCATTGAACAAGAGAGAGCAGAAAGATTGTAAATTAATTTAAATTTTGTGCACTGTGTATACAGTGTGATGTGTTGATATGATTCACATAGTAAAAGGATTACTATAATCAAGGTAACTAACATATATATCTCCATCTAAGTACCATGTTTAGCATATGGTAAGAATATTTAAGATCAATTCTCTTGGCAAATGTCCAGTATAGGATACAGTATTATTTATTATCTACAACTCTAGACTATAAATCACATCTCTAGAACAACTTCATTTCCTTATCTCTTAAACATCTGAATTAAATTGCTTTTAGGCACTAAAGAGCCTTTGTTTCTAACATGCTTTGTCCCATTTCTAATCTTTCTTTAAAGAATGAGGTTGTGAATAAGTAAGATGTCCCCAGTGACACTTTGAAAGAATACATTTTATTGAGACTTGGTGCACATACACACATTTAGATGATTTGGAATTGCATATAGTGGCAGCATTCCCACTTGGTGTTTGTCCAGTAATGCTGATATATAGGTCTGACTCATAAATAATTGTGAGCAGGGAAATTTGAAAGAGATGCTGGCTAAGCAGTTTTTGCTCACAATCCATTGATTAGTTAGTCCTTTACTCAAAAACACTGAAGGCATTAGCTTCTTTGAATATTGGAATAAGGGAGCAAAGCCTTGTCTGATGGAATTCATTAACAAGCATTAAAAGAAAGAATGTAAGCACCAGAGGGTGGGAGAAGAGCTGTGAAATGTTCTGTGTCCTGACAGAATGAGGCACATATTAATTCACAGCAGCTGTGGTTGGCTACCCAAGACCCATACAAGATCAGGCTAGTCAAAATTCCAGTAGGTATAGAAGATGAGCTCCAAAAGTCCTACCCCAGCTGAGGAACTATTGACAGCTGATGGCTGTTAGAGGAGAGAGAGTCAGCTTTCTTTGGTGTTACAGGCACTGCAGGGTTATCCATTTTCTAGTGAATGGCCCCACATTGCTAAGATAAAAGCAGCACTAATTGGATTCAATGTGTTAGATGATTAAGATAATGAGGAAAATGTTAAAGAGGAAGAAGAGTTGGGGGAGAAGAAAGGAGAAAGTGAGGGAAGAAATTTAGAGAAGGACTTGTCAGGAAACTGGGGAAGTTGGAAGAGAGAAGTTGATATGGATATGATCATAGTTCACTGTATACATGTGCGAAATTATTAAAGAATAAAATTATTCATATATTTACAAAGAGGCATCAGCTTTCAATGAGGAGCATAATATTGGAGATGTGATTGTCTAAGTGTTTCTAAATGGTATCCTGTTTAAACCAGTCTAGAAGGTTCTATATTTGGCTCTTGGGACTATTGTGGGAAAGAAACACTGGAGAGACAATGGTGAATTTTACATCAAATATCTCTGTTTTGGTGGAAGTTATATGCTGAGATTCCTTATATGATTTCACTTGAAAAACATTTTTATCAGTTATGATAAAATGAGTTAACAACCTCACCCCACACAAAGGTGTAAACATTCTAGTTCCCGAGGCTTATGCATATATTACTTTATATGGCAAACAGAATTTAGCAGGTAGATTTCAATTAAGAACTTTAAGAAGAATGGATGGTCCTAGATTATACAAATATATCCAATATAATCATAGAATTCAAATATGAGAGAGGCAGGAAAGCTAGAAAGAAAGGAGGAGCCTAACAATGGAGGCCTTGGTTTCAATGAAAATACCTACTGACAAGGAATATGGGTGGCCTACAGAAGATAAGATAGACAAGAAACAAATTCCTTCTAGAGTTTACAGAAGATACATAGTCCTATTTGCCCCTTTATTTTTAGCCAAGTGAGGCCCTGTTTGTCCTTTGGATATCTATAGCTGAAGATAAGGAATGTGTGCTATTTTTAGACATTTCAGATAACCTGTTGACATTGTGATACAACCCTATCATGTAAAAATTTCATGTGGAATAAATCAATAAATCACAAAAGAACCTCTTGATAATTTGTGTAGATTTTATAATGTTGGATTCACCAAATTTGACTGTCAGGTAAAGGTATTTTTAAAAGCTATCATCATAATTTTACAAATGAAAGACCTTATCACTAAAGCAGCTGAAAGAACATGATCTGAAAAGAGAAGGCAGGTTATCATGTTAATGTATGAATATATATGCATATGTTCATCCTTGATTTCCCATTTAGATATAGATAAGGGAAATATTTTTCTTATGAAACAAAATGTCACTATGTAGGCCTGGGACAAGTGACTCTCATGAATTAGTTTCCCAAGTTCTGGGATTGTACATGTGATTACATATCTCTGACATGACATCAGTCCGGAAATAGAAAATGATATCAAGAAATGAACAAGTTCCACAGGTCTATCTTCAGGATTCACTGTTCTACACCAGAAAAAAAATGTATTTTTCCTCATGCCACCATGCATGGATTATTGCCCCACTTGGTCTGCTGGCTGCCACCCCTGTCAGGCTCCTCAACACAAGGAAATCACTATGTGTTTTCTTCTCTAATAAGCTTCAGCAGTAAACAGATGGAGCAGAAAGTAACAAATGAAACTGGATTTAATGACTGGGAAAAATCAGAAAAGTCAAAAAGAACACATGTGAGCATACGCACATACATTCCATAAGAGAAATCTAGAAAATCTTATGTTCAGCCTCTGGCAGCACAGGCTGGCAGTCTTATTTATATGTCTCTAGTTCATAGCTTAAAATATCAAGACCTGGTCTCTCTACCCGTCTCTGTATTGCTGGGCAGCTGTCGGAAAGTCTAATTTCCCAAAGCTTCTCAACAAACCCCAATCAAACAGCCCAAGGCCAGAAATACTAGAGGTGGTTAGTTATTTTCTGGCTAGTGTTGTGACATAATGCTGGCTTTTCTATCAGCAAATTGCTCTGCTGGATCTAGGAGCCAAAATACATTGTTAGTGATTATCATGTTTAAGGAATTGTGCTAACTAGACATTTTACATGCATCATTTCATGTGTTTCTCAAAACAATGCCTTGAATTGGGTGTTACATTGATTCCCAATTCACAGACAAGATGACTGAGGTACTGAAAAATTCAAACATTTCATAGACAGTGAAGTCTTGCGTTGATCATCTAGAGCTTGTCTACTTACAGCACACTGCTTAGATACAAAGTAGCACTATCTCAAAAGTGGATTTCTATACATTTACTCATATTCACTATCACAAAATCTTAACTTGAAGCCATGTTTATTTCCCATCACCACTAAAAACTCCATTTTATATTCCTTGGATACTTTCATGACTTGCATCTTATCCCAGTTACTTAGACACCTGTATTAAAAGTTTATTTTATATTTTTAATAATTTAATAATACAAATGTAAACTATGTATAATGTTGATATGTATCTTAGCAAACAATTAAAATAATTAAAATGAGCCCATATTTGACAACTTGTGTGTGTGTGTGTGTGTGTATGTGTGTGTGTGTGTGTGTGTGTTTAATTTTATTTTATGTGGGCTGAAGAGATGGCTCAGAGGTTAAGAGCAGTGACTGCTCTTCCAGAAGTCCTGAGTTCAAATCCCAGCAACCATGTGGTGGCTCCCAACCAGTGGGATCTGATGCCATCTTCTGGTGTGTCTAAAGAGAGCAACAATGTACTCACATACTCTAAACAAATAAATAATTCAAAATTTTCTTTTGTATGTGTGAATTGTCGCCTACATGTATGTGTGTCTACTCCTTTCAGTACCCACAAAGGCCAGAATAGAGCACTGATGTCAAATCTCCTGAAAGTGTTATAGATTGGTGGGTCTTAACCTTCCTAATGTTGTGACCATTTAATAAGCTTCCTCAGATTGTGGTGACGCCCAACCATAAAATTATTTTCATTGCTAGTTCCTAACTATAACTTTTCTATTTTTATGAATCATGATGTATCTAATACACAGGATATCATATTTGTGACTCTCAATTGGGTTGTGTCCTAAGGGTTGAGAACCACAGTTATAGTTATGAACCGCAATGTGGGTGCTAGAAAACTGAACATGGATCTTCTACAAGAACAACATATGCTCTTAACTGCTGAACTATCTCTCCAGCCCAAATTGTGTCTGTTGTTTTTTGGTTGGCTTTTGGTTTTGCCAACCTACAACTTTCAAGATATTATATAGTATCTTAGTACAGAATTTTTATTGCTGAATTACTTTTCTAAGTTCTCTTCATTGTGGTTGGTGAATTTTGTTTTCTTTTTGTATTACTTTGTATTGTTTCAAAGCTATTTGAACCCCCAAATTAATGGCATTTGTTCTCTCTCGCACATTGGCATTAATTATGTATTTGGCTTGGAGTACATGAAGAAGTCAGGAAACTGGTAACAGGCCAGAGGATAAGGAGATGCATTTACAGAAGGAGATGGTACATTACAGGTGAAATGAAAATAGTGAGGGAGATTACAGTGGGCTAAAGCACTCAAGCAGGCAGTGGAGTGATGGAAACAGACAAAATGAAAGGACTGTGAATGGGTTAAGCAACCTGAGATTGGGGTTGGTGATACACTGGGGTTCTTTTATTATTCAGGATTGTTTCAGTTATTCTGGGATTGTGTGTGTGTGTATGTGTGTGTGTGTGTGTGTGTGTGTGTGTGTGTATTTAAGTTGGCATTTTGATGAGTATTTCATTGAATCTGTAGATTGCTTTTGGTAAGATGACCATTTTTACTATGTTAGTTTTACCAATACATGAGTGTTAAGTGGTCTTTCCATATGCTGATATATTGAATTTTTGAAGTTTTTACTCATATAATACTTTCACTTGTTTAGTTACAGTTATCCCCAAATAATTTATATTATTTGAGGTTACTGTGAAAGCTGTTATTTCCCTCAACGTCTTTCTTCATTTGTTTGTCATTTGTATATATGAATGCTACTGATTTTTTTAGGGTTAATTTTGTATGCTGCTACTTTGCTAAAGTGTTTCTAAGCTGTAGGAGTTTCCTGGTGTAATTCTTAGGGTCACATATATGTACAATCATGTCCTCTACAGAGAGAGATACTTGAACTACTTTTCTAATTTTATTACAGATATATAGTGATATAAACTGCATAGAATTGACACAAAATATCACATTGTTTAATGTAATACAAATGAAGACCCAGACATATATCAAGATGCCAATACACACCTGATTTTATGATAAAGAAGCCAGAAATGCACATTGAAAAAAATACAGCATAAATAGAAAGAAAAGCCAGGTGTGGTGCGCACGCCTTTAATCCCAGCACTTGGGAGGCAGATTTCTGAGTTCGAGGCCAGCCTGGTCTACAGAGTGAGTTCCAGGATAGCCAATGCTACACAGAGAAATCCTGTCTCAAAAAAACAAACAAACAAAAAAAAAAAAAACAAAAAAGAAAAGAAAAGAAAAGAAAAAGAAAAAAAGAAAAAGAAAAAATACAACATTTTCAAAAATAATGGTGGTGAAACGATCGTTGAAGAAGAACCCAAATAGATCCATACTTATCACCCTGAACAATGCTTATCTTCATATGTGATCAAAGAAAGTCAAACAAACACAACACATACACCAGAACTGATAGAAGAGAAAGTGGGGAATGGTCTTGAATGCATTGGCACAGGAAAAGACTTTCTAAAGAGAACACTGTCAGCAAGGCACAAGCTTAACAACTGATAAATATTGGACCCCATAAAACTAAGAAGCTTCTACATAGAAAAGGACACCATTATTCAAATAAAGTTGCAGCTTACAAAATAGGAAAATATTTTTTTACCACCTCTTTATTTAATAGAGGGCCAATAATCAAAATATATAAATAACTTTAAAAAAAACTATATATCAAAAAACAAATAATTAAAAATGGGGTACAAAACTAAGCAGATAATTCTCAAAATAGGAAACTCAAATGGCTGAGGAGCATTTAAGAAAAGATTCATTGTTCTTAGTCATCAGGGAAATGCAAATCCAAATTACCTTGAGCTAAGATAAATAAAACAAAAATTGCAGCTATTGATGGCAAGGACATAGAGTCAAAGATCATACCTCCACCAAGGAAATCAGTGAGTTGGTTCCTCAGGAAAATGAGAATTGAAGTACCTCAAGATCCAGCTAAATACTTTTCAGAATATACCCAAAGGATGACTCATCCTACCACAGATACACTTGCTAAAAATATTCATGACCAGAAATTTGAGATAATCTATATATTCAATAACAGATGAATGGATAAAGAAAATGTACTAGATTTATACAATGGAATATTACTCAGTTGTTAAAAATGAGATCATGAAATTTTTAAATAAATGGATGAAACTAGAAAAAATATCATCCTGAGTGAGGTAACCCAGACCCAAACAGACAAATATGGTATGCATTAGCTTATATGTGGGTATCAGCTGTTAAGGCATTGATAACCAAGCCAAAATCTATAAGATCACAGAGGTTAGGTATAAAGAAAAGAACTAGTAGGGAGAAATGGATATCCCTAGGAAAGAGAAAAAAAAACAAATATTTATAGATGAATGAGGGGAGACCTGGAATGGAAGGATGGGGGTAGGGGAGTACAGGTGGTTGAGGGAGAATATAGGGAGGGACACCTAAATCTAAGGACCATTTGAAGAGTTATGTGGAAACCTAATACAATAGAAGCTGCCTAAAATATATACATATATGAAGATGATCTAAAAGAGATTGCCAAATAAAGGTGGAGACAGAGACCTGACTAGACATCTCTTTTTACCAAATGAAGCTTCCAGTACCGGGAATAGGTTTCATCTAATCAAGTTGGCAGCCAAAAGAGTCCCATGGGAATCCTCAAACAATCCAGTTTGTTTCCAAGACTATAGTGTGCACAAACTGGCAGCCGGGCTCCATTCCTGAAGACACCATCTGCACATTGAACATGGGGAAGTCAAGCCATTGCTTCCATAGAGCCATTACCCCTATGTGCTAGTCTCTTTGGTACATGAAGATACTTTGTATGCTACCAAAGAACATAAGCACCAATCTAAACACCAAGCTTTTGATCTGCAATGCTATTCTTCCTGCAATATATGCTATGGCAATGGTGTAACAAAACTTGTGGGAGTAGCCAACCAATATGTGATTTGACTTAAGGTCCACTCCGTGAGATGGAACCCATACCTGACACTATGTAGGTGAAAAAGAACCTGAAATTAGACATTCCAGGGTCCTAGGGTTAAACAAAACACTATTGCTTAAAGAGCAACAGCAACATAGCAATAAAATGACTGCTAACAATGATCCCTAAGGACATTCTGTTATACCCATAGATCAGGGCCTTGCTAAGCCATCATCAGGGAAGCTTCCTTCTCCTGCATCAGATGGATCACAGCCAGACATCATGCAGAGAATGAGAGAGACCTTGAAATACTCAGCCTTTAATGGGGTATTTTCATCAACTCCCTTGCCCCAGTTCTCAAGGAACTCTGCGGAACAGGAGGCAGAAAGAATGTAACCTCACAGAGACTAGCAGCATGAAAACGGCCTTGCATAGGCACACTCCCATCCTTAACCTAGAAGCTATTTCCAATCAATACCCATGTTTGTCCCAGTTAGGGTTATAATTGCGGTGATAAAAGACCATAACCAAAAGGAAGTTGGGTAGGAAAGGATTTATTTGGCTTATATTTCCTTAGCAATCTTCATCTTCAAAAGAAGTCAAGAAAGGAACTCAAACAAGGCAGGACCCTAGAGGCAGGAGCTGGCACAGAGGCCATGGAGGAGTTCTGTTTACTGGCTTGCTCACAATGGCTTGCTCAGCCTTCTTTCTTATAGAACCTGGGACCACCAGCATAGAGGTGGCCCATCCACAATGTGCTGGGCACTCTCCCATCAATCACCAATTAAGAAAATGTTCTAAAGGCTTGCCTACAGGCCTATGTTATGGAACCATTTCTTCAGATTAGGTCCCCTCCTCTCAGATGACTTTGGCTTATGTCAAGTTGACAAAACAATCCAGAAAAAATAGTATAGGATTAATGAAGGGTATGGGAAAGTTTAACCAAAACTAGAAATATATGTAAAAACCTTATGAAATCTCCTTAGTATATAAATGATTTACAATTACAGAGAGGGAAAGGGGGAGGGGGAGAGGGAGAGGGAGAGGGAGAGGGAGAGGGAGAGGGAGAGGGAGAGGGAGAGGGAGAGGGAGAGACCCAAGACAGAGACAAAGATGATTAAAGACAGTGTGTCTTAACAGTTTTCCACATGTGTCAAAAATGCTGCTTCCAAACTACATAGTAATCTCAGTTCAGATACAGGTAACCTCCCTATGGGTCATTTGTCAGTGAATCTCCACAGGCAAAGAAAACAAGGTAGGGTACTACTACTTGTTTTGTTTCTGTTTGTTGCTCATCATAACCAGTTGTTAAAACCCTATTGCTGAAGGTAACACATGCTTTGCAAGATACAGAAAAATCAAACTGGAATGAAGCTAGAAGCTTCCTTCCTAATGAGTCTGTTTCATAGTGCCAGAGGTACTATATATGCACTGATAGAGAAACTACATCAGCAATCTTACCCAGATGTGAACCCTGTGAAATACAGTGCAAACCTGCCTGGTGCGCTGATTGTTCTGGGTATAACCAACTACTTTCTAATTGATTTTGAGACCTGCTCTATATATAGGAAGGAATTCAAGACTGGTACTGTAAACTTGATCAAAAATCCGGAGCTGGGGAGATCATCGGCCCTAGGAGAATACATATTGATATTGTTTTTGCAAATGGCCACATTGTCAAACTCTCTTCTAAATATTTAAGTTTATATCCATAGATCTGTGCTGTTCCTAACCTTGGTCAGAAAAGCTCCTTATTGGAGAGTGTAGTGTTTAATGGAGAGACTCATAAGTAGACAGGACATCTTTATTAACACCCCCCCCACACACACACACAACACATACAAGACTCAGCGAATATCAATGTAGAAGATGTAGAAAAGATAAGCCCAGGTGGCTAGGGAGGAGTGCTGTGAAAGGGTGGCCTCTGGACATGTCATGGCTCCTGCACACACAAACCTACAGCAAATATGCTTATATATATAAGTCCTCAACAAAAAGTAAGAACACTATACATCCTAGAATGGAGAGGTGAGGGTTTCCTGATACAACTCTGCCCAACTATGGAGCTAATGGCAGTTGATAGCAGCTGAGGAAGTGACAGTCACTTATGTTGTTTGCTGGGGTATCATTGATAGGTTGTCCATGCCCAATGGATGATCCTTCTAGAAACATTTGGGGGGTCAATAATTTGACTTAGTGGGTTATAAAAATAAAAAAAGGAAGTATAGAGTTAGGATATGGAGAGATGTTGGAGGATAGTCAAAGTGCTGGAAGGAGGAAGGAGGGATGCAAAATCAAGACATATTTTATTTTTTTTTCCATTTTTTATTAGGTATTTAGCTCATTTACATTTCCAATGCTATACCAAAAGTCCCCCATATCCACCCACCCCCACTCCCCTGCCCACCCACTCCCCCTTTTTGGCCCTGGTGTTCCCCTGTACTGGGGCATATAAAGTTTGCAAGTCCAATGGGCCTCTCTTTCCAGTGATGGCCGACTAGGCCATCTTTTGATATATATGCAGCTAGAGTCAAGAGCTCCGGGGTACTGGTTAGTTCATAATGTTGTTCCACCTATAGGGTTGCAGATCCCTTTAGCTCCTTGGCTACTTTCTCTAGCTCCTCCATTGGGAGCCCTATGATCCATCCATTAGCTGACTGTGAGCATCCACTTCTGTGTTTGCTAGGCCCCGGCATAGTCTCACCAGAGACAGCTACATCTGGGTCCTTTCAATAAAATCTTGCTAGTGTATGCAATGGTGTCAGCGTTTGGATGCTGATTATGGGGTGGATCCCTGGATATGGCAGTCTCTACATGGTCCATCCTTTCATCTCAGCTCCAAACTTTGTCTCTGTAACTCCTTCCATGGGTGTTTTGTTCCCAAATCTAAGGAGGGGCATAGTGTCCACACTTCAGTCTTCATTCTTCTTGAGTTTCATGTGTTTAGCAAATTATATCTTATATCTTGGGTATCCTAGGTTTGGGGCTAATATCCACTTATCAGTGAGTACATATTGTGTGAGTTTCTTTGTGAATGTGTTACCTCACTCAGGATGATGCCCTCCAGGTCCATCCATTTGGCTAGGAATTTCATAAATTCATTCTTTTTAATAGCTGAGTAGTACTCCATTGTGTAGATGTACCACATTTTCTGTATCCATTCCTCTGTTGAGGGGCATCTAGGTTCTTTCCAGCTTCTGGCTATTATAAATAAGGCTGCTATGAACATAGTGGAGCATGTGTCCTTCTTACCAGTTGGGCATCTTCTGGATATATGCCCAGGAGAGGTATTGCTGGATCCTCCGGTAGTACTATGTCCAGTTTTCTGAGGAACCGCCAGACTGATTTCCAGAGTGGTTGTACAAGCCTGCACTCCCACCACAATGGAGGAGTGTTCCTCTTTCTCCACATCCACGCCAGCATCTGCTGTCACCTGAATTTTTGATCTTAGCCATTCTGACTGGTGTGAGGTGGAATCTCAGGGTTGTTTTGATTTGCATTTCCCTGATGATTAAGGATGTTGAACATTTTTTCAGGTGTTTCTCTGCCATTCGGTATTCCTCAGGTGAGAATTCTTTGTTCAGTTCTGAGCCCCATTTTTTAATGGGGTTATTTGATTTTCTGAAGTCGACCTTCTTGAGTTCTTTATATATGTTGGATATTAGTCCCCTATCTGATTTAGGATAGGTAAAGATCCTTTCCCAATCTGTTGGTGGTCTTTTTGTCTTATTGACGGTGTCTTTTGCCTTGCAGAAACTTTGGAGTTTCATTAGGTCCCATTTGTCAATTCTCGATCTTACAGCACAAGCCATTGCTGTTCTGTTCAGGAATTTTTCCCCTGTGCCCATATCTTCAAGGCTTTTCCCCACTTTCTCCTCTATAAGTTTCAGTGTCTCTGGTTTTATGTGAAGTTCCTTGATCCACTTAGATTTGACCTTAGTACAAGGAGATAAGTATGGATCGATTCGCGTTCTTCTACACGATAACAACCAGTTGTGCCAGCACCAATTGTTGAAAATGCTGTCTTTCTTCCACTGGATGGTTTTAGCTCCCTTGTCGAAGATCAAGTGACCATAGGTGTGTGGGTTCATTTCTGGGTCTTCAATTCGATTCCATTGGTCTACTTGTCTGTCTCTATACCAATACCATGCAGTTTTTATCACAATTGCTCTGTAGTAAAGCTTTAGGTCTGGCATGGTGATTCCGCCAGAAGTTCTTTTATCCTTGAGAAGACTTTTTGCTATCTTAGGTTTTTTGTTATTCAAGACAAATTTGCAAATTGCTCCTTCCAATTCGGTGAAGAATTGAGTTGGAATTTTGATGGGGATTGCATTGAATCTGTAGATTGCTTTTGGCAAGATAGCCATTTTTACAATGTTGATCCTGCCAATCCATGAGCATGGGAGATCTTTCCATCTTCTGAGATCTTCCTTAATTTCTTTCTTCAGAGATTTGAAGTTTTTATCATACAGATCTTTCACTTCCTTAGTTAGAGTCTCGCCAAGATATTTTATATTATTTGTGACTATTGAGAAGGGTGTTGTTTCCCTAATTTCTTTCTCAGCCTGTTTATTCTTTGTATAGAGAAAGGCCATTGACTTGTTTGAGTTTATTTTATATCCAGCTACTTCACCGAAGCTGTTTATCAGGTTTAGGAGTTCTCTGGTAGAATTTTTAGGGTCACTTATATATACTATCATATCATCTGCAAAAAGTGATATTTTGACTTCCTCTTTTCCAATTTGTATCCCCTTGATCTCCTTTTGTTGTCGAATTGCTCTGGCTAATACTTCAAGTACTATGTTGAAAAGGTAGGGAGAAAGTGGGCAGCCTTGTCTAGTCCCTGATTTTAGTGGGATTGCTTCCAGCTTCTCTCCATTTACTTTGATGTTGGCTACTGGTTTGCTGTAGATTGCTTTTACCATGTTTAGGTATGGGCCTTGAATTCCTGATCTTTCCAACACTTTTATCATGAATGGGTGTTGGATATTGTCAAATGCTTTTTCTGCATCTAACGAGATGATCATGTGGTTTTTGTCTTTGAGTTTGTTTATATAATGGATTACATTGATGGATTTTCGTATATTAAACCATCCCTGCATCCCTGGAATAAAACCTACTTGGTCAGGATGGATGATTGCTTTAATGTGTTCTTGGATTCGGTTAGCGAGAATTTTATTGAGCATTTTTGCATCGATATTCATAAGAGAAATTGGTCTGAAGTTCTCTATCTTTGTTGGGTCTTTCTGTGGTTTAGGTATCAGAGTAATAGTGGCTTCATAAAATGAGTTGGGTAGAGTACCTTCTACTTCTATCTTGTGAAATAGTTTGTGCAGAACTGGAATTAGATCTTCTTTGAAGGTCTGATAGAACTCTTCACTAAACCCATCTGGTCCTGGGCTTTTTTTTGGTTGGGAGACTATTAATAACTGCTTCTATTTCTTTAGGTGATATGGGACTGTTTAGATGATCAACTTGATCCTGATTCAACTTTGGTACCTGGTATCTGTCCAGAAATTTGTCCATTTCGTCCAGGTTTTCCAATTTTGTTGAGTATAGCCTTTTGTAGAAGGATCTGATGGTGTTTTGGATTTCGTCAGGATCTGTTGTTATGTCTCCCTTTTCATTTCTGATTTTGTTAATTAGGATTTTGTCCCTGTGCCCTTTAGTGAGTCTAGCTAAGGGTTTATCTATCTTGTTGATTTTCTCAAAGAACCAACTCCTCGTTTGGTTAATTCTTTGAATAGTTCTTCTTGTTTCCACTTGGTTGATTTCACCCCTGAGTTTGATTATTTCCTGCCGTCTACTCCTCTTGGGTGAATTTGCTTCCTTTTTTTCTAGGGCTTTTAGATGTGTTGTCAAGCTGCTAGTATGTGCTGTCTCCCGTTTCTTCTTGGAGGCACTCAGAGCTATGAGTTTCCCTCTTAGAAATGCTTTCATTGTGTCCCATAGGTTTGGGTACGTTGTGGCTTCATTTTCATTAAACTCTAAAAAGTCTTTAATTTCTTTCTTTATTCCTTCCTTGACCAAGGTATCATTGAGAAGAGTGTTATTCAGTTTCCACGTGAATGTTGGCTTTCCATTATTTATGTTGTTATTGAAGATCAGTCTTAGGCCATGGTGGTCTGATAGAATACATGGGACAATCTCAATATTTTTGTATCTATTGAGGCCTGTTTTGTGACCAATTATATGGTCAATTTTGGAGAAGGTTCCGTGAGGTGCTGAGAAGAAGGTATATCCTTTTGTTTTAGGATAAAATGTTCTGTAGATATCTGTCAGGTCCATTTGTTTCATAACTTCTGTTAGTTTCACTGTGTCCCTGTTTAGTTTCTGTTTCCACGATCTGTCCTTTGAAGAAAGTGGTGTGTTGAAGTCTCCCACTATTATTGTGTGAGGTGCAATGTATGCTTTGAGCTTTACTAAAGTGTCTCTAATGAATGTGGCTGCCCTTGCATTTGGTGCGTAGATATTCAGAATTGAGAGTTCCTCTTGGAGGATTTTACCTTTGATGAGTATGAAGTGTCCCTCCTTGTCTTTTTTGATAACTTTGGGTTGGAAGTCGATTTTATCCGATATTAAAATGGCTACTCCAGCTTGTTTCTTCAGTCCATTTGCTTGGAAAATTGTTTTCCAGCCTTTCACTCTGAGGTAGTGTCTGTCTTTTTCCCTGAGATGGGTTTCCTGTAAGCAGCAGAATGTTGGGTCCTGTTTGTGTAGCCAGTCTGTTAGTCTATGTCTTTTTATTGGGGAATTGAGTCCATAGATATTAAGAGATATTAAGGAAAAGTAATTGTTGCTTCCTTTTATTTTTGTTGTTAGAGTTGGCATTCTGTTCTTGTGGCTGTCTTCTTTTTGGTTTGTTGAATGATTACTTTCTTGGTTGTTCTAGGGCGTGATTTCCGTCCTTGTATTGCTTCTTTTCTGTTATTATCCTTTGAAGGGCTGGATTCGTGGAAAGATATTGTGTGAATTTGTTTTTGTCGTGGAATACTTTGGTTTCTCCATCTATGGTAATTGAGAGTTTGGCCGGGTATAGTAGCCTGGGCTGGCATTTGTGTTCTCTTAGTGTCTGTATAACATCTGTCCAGGCTCTTCTGGCTTTCATAGTCTCTGGTGAAAAGTCTGGTGTAATTCTGATAGGCCTTCCTTTATATGTTACTTGACCTTTCTCCCTTACTGCTTTTAATATTCTATCTTTATTTAGTGCATTTGTTGTTCTGATTATTATGTGTCGGGAGGAATTTCTTTTCTGGTCCAGTCTATTTGGAGTTCTGTAGGCTTCTTGTATGATCATGGGCATCTCTTTTTTTATGTTTGGGAAGTTTTCTTCTATTATTTTGTTGAAGATATTAGCTGGCCCTTTAAGTTGAAAATCTTCATTCTCATCAATTCCTATTATCCGTAGGTTTGGTCTTCTCATTGTGTCCTGGATTACCTGGATGTTTTGAGTTAGGATCCTTTTGCATTTTGTATTTTCTTTGACTGTTGTGTCGATGTTCTCTATGGAATCTTCTGCACCTGAGATTCTCTCTTCCATTTCTTGTATTCTGTTGCTGATGCTCGCATCTATGGTTCCAGATCTCTTTCCTAGGGTTTCTATCTCCAGCGTTGCCTCGCTTTGGGTTTTCTTTATTGTGTCTACTTCCCCTTTTAGTTCTAGTATGGTTTTGTTCATTTCTATCACCTGTTTGGATGTGTTTTCCTGTTTTTCTTTAATGATTTCTACCTGTTTGGCTGTGTTTTCCTGCTTTTCTTTAAGGGCCTGTAACTCTTTAGCAGTGCTCTCCTGTAATTCTTTAAGTGACTTATGAAAGTCCTTCTTGATGTCCTCTATCATCATCATGAGAAATGTTTTTAAATCTGGGTCTAGATTTTCGGTTGTGTTGGGGTGCCCAGGACTAGGTGGGGTGGGAGTGCTGCGTTCTGATGATGGTGAGTGGTCTTGATTTCTGTTAGTAGGATTCTTACGTTTGCCTTTTGCCATCTGGTATTCTCTGAAGCTAGCTGTTTTAGTTGTCACTGTTAAGAGCTTGTTCTTCAGGTGACTCTGTTAGCCTCTATAAGCAGACCTGGAGGGTAGCACTCTCCTTAGTTTCAGTGGGCAGAGTATTCTCTGCAGGCAAGCTCTCTTCTTGCAGGGCAGGTACCCAGATATCTGGTGTTCGAACCAGACTCCTGGCAGAAGTTGTGTTCCACTCACTAGAGGTCTTAGGATCTCGTGTGGAATCCTGTGTGGGCCCTTGCAGGTGTCAGGCGACTCCGCTGGCAAGGTAGCCCGGGGCTCGAGTGGAGTGGAAGGGGTTTGTGCCCCAGATCAAGCCCGGGTAGCCTGCTTCCCTATGTACAGCAGTCTCAGGTTCCGCGCGATTGGATTGGGGCAGGTGCTATGTTCCACTCACCAGAGGTCTTAGGATCCCGTGGGGAGTCCCGTGTGGGCCCTTGCGGGTGTTGGGCAAGACTCTGCTGGCAAGGTAGCCCGGGGCTCGAGTCGAGCCAAGACATATTTTATATATACTTGAAGTTTTCAAGAAATGAAGAATTAACACACACAGGGGGAGGGAGGGAGGGAGGGAGAAAGTGAGGGGAGAGAGAGGGGGGAGAGAGAGAGAGAGAGGGAGAGAGAGAGAACAATCTGGGACATACAAATGGAAGAAACATGTAATATTTGTCTTTCTGAGTCTGGCTTATTGCATTTAATATGAAGATCTGATTACATCTATTTTCAGCAAATAAAGTAATTTCTTTTTTTTTTTTTTTGGTTTTTCGAGACAGAATTTCATTATTTTTATGGCTAAAACTATTATATATGTATACCTTGTTTTCTTTGTTTGTTGATGAATACTAAGTCTGATTCTATAACTTGACTATTACAAGGTTACAGTAAACAAGGATGTGCAAGAATATGAATATCAATTAAATTTCATTAATGCTTATTTTCTTATGGAACTATGTGCTTTGTTTTGTCACTTATGCATTTTACTAAGAGATTACTCACTTTTAAGTCTTCAAAATTATTGCCATAATTTTAGTTATATTTTATAACCATTGTAACCTCTGATCATTTTGGATAATTATATTCCTTTTGCTTCTTAATGTGTGTTTTTAACATTGTTGACATTTTCTTACTATACTTTCTCTCCCTCATCCCAAATAACTAAATTTTTATTTTGTCAATCCATGTTAATACAATTTAAAATATTATTTTATATGTGTGTCTATTTTGCCTACCTATGTGTCTGTGTACCACATATGTGCCTGATGCCCACAGAGGCTAGAAAAGGCTCTCAGATTCCCTGGAACCAGAGTTATAGACAGTTGTGAATTGCCATGTTGGTCTTGTAAATTGAACTGAGGTCCTCTGGAAGAACAGTAGGTACTCTTATCTGCTGGCCATCTATCCAACCCCTAATACATTATTAATACATTATTTTAAATGAAAAGATTGACCAGTATGTGGCCCTTTGACCTTCTTTTAGTTTCTGCTCCTCATCTTTTCTCACCTAATATTTTTCTTTTCTACTGAGTGTAACATACCTATTCTACAACCTACCTCCTTATACCCATATCATGTAGGGTTGTAACCCTGGGTAATGTTTTATAACCATTTGCAGGAGCCAAGGTGAAGGATTCTACCCTTTTCCTCTGTTCACTATTGTAAGCATCGAATTCATTCAGATTCCTCTTTGTTTATGGAACAGTTTAGCTCCTTTACTCTGAAGAAACTAAATCATTGGCTATCTGTGAACACTAATAGACAAGAAGTTAGCAGCCCTTCCTCCTACTTATACTGAGGCTTATCTTGTCGGGGTCTGCTCTATGGAGCTGCTTGTTTTTTACAGGAGACTGTTTCTCTCATTTGTTTATACTCTCATTCAACACTGCTCTCTGAAAGGAAGGAGTTATCAAACTCTCAGTTACCTCAAAGTTTCTGTCATTGCTCTCATTTTTTCATGCAATAACATTTAACCAGTGATTGGATAGATATATCCTTAATTATTGCAGTAAGTTAATTATGGCCTAAAAGCCTTATAAAATATATATGACTTGTAATTTATTTAGGGATTTTAAATATAGCTAATAATATATTACAAGCTTAAGATTTCAAAAAGAGAAGCTACAGAGTTAAATGTGACCAGAGAAGATGGGCTGATAAGAAGCCTTTAACACCACTGGATAGTGAAGTAACTGGAAATAACATGAACTAGTCCTGCTAGAAATTTCCGATTTAGCTTTTAGGATCTGTAATAAATACCTGAGTGTAAGGATTTTTTCTTTCTTTTATTATGCAAGTGATTCTTGTTTTTGTTTAAAAGTTATAACATTCTTGCATTCGGAGGAGAGGATAGCTGTCCATTTATCCATGCTATATGTAACTTTACTATAAAATTGACTATATGACATATACACTACATTTAACAATTAATTAATAACTCAATCTCGATGTCTTCAGAAAAGACTGGAATTTGACATTTTGAGCCTCTAGGAATATTTTGTTGTATATTGAATAAAGCACACTCAGTGATTTGAATTTCTGAGCTTACTCTCTCCAGAGCATGATTTATGTATCAAATAGGTAACATGGATTTGTGGTTTCAAAATATGCAGCTTTAGCTACCTAGACAAGTGAGTAATTATCCTGGACAGCAATTACATGAATAGACATTATGCTGTAATTAAATATCAGACTTAGTATCTATATCACTAATGTCAATTTAGAAAATATAATAAAAATCCACATCTTTATGCATCATTGAATAAAAGATTATAAATATGAAATACAATGTTTTGTTTTAGGACTCATTTTATACATTCTCAAAATGACTTGGTTTATCTCAAAGACTTTCATTTTCATAGTTATGGAATAGGAAGGCTTTGGAAGACATGAAATCAACAGACTGAATGCTTAGATAATAATATAGATATAGTTATTATAAAACAAAAGTATTGACTTTTGTATCCTAATAAAAGGCCCAAGACTCACTCCCATGCATTTCACATATAATTGAGGTCTGTACTTAATGACAAATAGTCTGGCTAAGAGTTTTTAACCTAAAATCCATATTCAGGGTCTTCCCCACCCCAAGAGGTGGAAGGTGTACCCTTATTTCTGAAGAACCCAAGCAAAGGGCCCAAGGGGCCCAAGTTGGAGATAACCTAAACTCTTCCCTCCTGAAGACTCATGATACCAGAGGTGCCATGCAAGCTTCCAAAGTACGGAAATGACCAACAGTCCTACAAAGCCATGATAATCAATGTTAAAGCTGTATTATTATATTAAAATAATTTTAAAATATTATGCACTCAACAAATGTGCTTGAATACTATGTCTCAAAAAAAGTTTAAATTAAATTAGACCACCTTAAAATACAACAAAATTCTACCGAAGGAAAAATAAATTCATAATGGAAAAGGACAGAGACTGTAAAATTAAGCTACTTCACTTCAATGATCATCTTTTCCTCTATGCTGTCTAATCTTGAGAAAAGTACCTTTTCCAGGCTTAGTGTCTTTGTCTATAAAATGCTCATGATAATAGTCATGACAGACCCTTTCTTATATGAGTGTTTTGAGCTTAGAAGTTACTAAAATAGTGTCACACACTGTAGTTTTGTGATCTTTTCATGTAATTCATGGTCAATGCTGTGCTAATTTTAATAACACTATATCACAATAGATGTAGATATAAAGAGGAATGATGTTTCAATACCTTCATACTTTGTTGTTAGCCATAGCATATTAATAATATGTGGTCATCAAGGAAGAGATAGCAAAATAAGCCTTCTTTTGTCACTATGCCTTTTTTAAGAAAATGATTTGCCCTTCCTCATTTCCGAGTAAGAAGATCACACATAGCAGTGATCTGATACTTAGAATAGCACTCTCCTCTACTACAGAGATGTGAATGATTCCAGCTTTCTCAGAAATATAGCTTTCATACTGGAGGACTGACAAGCATGTCTTATGGTCTGCATAAGACTGCAAATTTCTAAACTTACCTAAAACATCATGAGATTGTTTTACAATTTCAATTACAACCTGATTTACAATTCTTAAGCTCACTTTGTAGCTGACAATGATGTCATGCTGCAGTGTCAAAAATTTGTGCATACCTGGAAAGTCTTGCATTTACTTGTTCATAGAGGAATCAAGTTAGACTCTGCATACTATATTTTTACTGGTAAGGAGAATACTGTGCCAGGAAGCTATTAAATTCTTCCAGGCAAAATGACCTATCATTTCCAAACATGGGCCCAATAATGCTCCTTAGAAAATGATAATTCTGTTACTAGAGCACTGCTTCTTCCAGAAGGGAAATTGCCCATTCATACAGTCAGGCAAAGATGAATAAAACATGCAGGATGTGAAATACACGAGGCATGATGTCCCATTTAATTCCCTTCTACTATGTCAGCATATTCTGCAGGGATAACTTTCCTAGACTGCTGGAAGCTTTTGCTATTAAACACTTAAAATAGTGGGGATTAGGAAGTTTATTGCTTCACAGCATGTTGAATCAGACATATCCAAGAATAGTGTTTTTATAAAAGTAGAAGTTCCCCCTGCTTATCAAAAAATCTGTAAGTTTGATTCAGTGAAGACAATTTAGAACCCTTTGGAGATTGGACACAAACCAGAAAATCTCAGAATTGAACCAACTTCCCTCAACATATCAGTTACTTTCTGAGAGGCCAGCACTGATTAGTTTTTGTTGTTATTCTTTTTCTTGTTTTGTCAACTTGGAGTAAACTAGTGTCGTTTTGGAAGAGGAACCATATCTGAGAGATTGTCTCCATCAGATTGACTAGAAGTATGCTAATGTGGCATTTTCTTGATTAATGTTTGATGTGTTAGGCTACTGTGGGAACTGCCACGCTGGGCAGGTGGTCCTGAGTGGCATAAGAAAGTAAGGTGAGCAAACTGTGGGAAGAAAGTAAAGAAGCAGCCTTACTCCAAGGCCTCTGTTTCAGGTACTACTTACAAATTCAGGCTAAGAATTCCATTCATTGTGAACTGTAAACTCTCAGATGAAACGAACTCTTCTGCAAGTAGACTTTTGTCATGGTAGGACAGGGGCATTCTTCATGCAAATTATAATCTATATTTACAAACCTCCCAAGTAGTATTTATTTCAGCAAGACAGTGAATGACTCCTCTAACAGACTTTATTTGAATAGCTAAGGACTATTAATATAGATGAATCCATTGCTCTATGATAGCAAAATGATATCATTGCTAAGTTTTGTGATTATTTACTGAATTTTATGGCATTGTATGAAACCCACAGAGTATTGTAACCTCTGTCCACTCCCAAACAAGTCACATTATATCTCAGCTCCTCTAGCCCTTCATTCGTAAAAGTGTGTCTATGAGCAATACTTGACCCCACTAGTTCAAACACACACACACACACACACACACACACACACACACACACACACACACACATACACACACATGGTAGGAGGGAAAAGGATGAGGCCAATGATTTGCCACTATGTTTTTTTTAATGACTCTGAACTGTGTTAGAGAAACCCCTAACAGTAATAAGTACTTCACATGGAGGCTGAAATTGCCAACTGTCTCCAAATTGGCAAAGTACATCCTTGGAAGAGGAAGGCTTGCTGAACACTTAGACATGATTTCCAATTTGGTTGTTTCATCTATGAAGAGCTTTAAACAAGAGCATTAGCCATTCCAATCACTCTGGATTTTTCCTAACTTGGTTTAAATCTTACTTCTGCCAGGAGTTAAATTTGTGACTTTAAATAACTTGTTTAAAATTGTCATGCCTCTTTGTCTTTATCCATGAAACATGGCACCTGTTAAACAGCGTGTTCTTCCAGAGATTAAGGCAAAAGGTATGCAGAAAGCTTAGCACAATGGCTGTCCCACAGTATGGGTTTAGCAATTTTGCACTGCTGCTATTGTTATATTCTGTTAAATATGGATTAAAGTACTTAATCTTGTTGAGAGAATGTCATGTGGGGAAATTCAATGATAGTTTCAAATGGATAGTCTTTTAAATGCAATGTCTTGGCCAAAAAAGACTTTAAAAGCCCACTTATCTGTACTTTTCTTCCTTATTTAATGTCCATCCCAAATGTTGTCTCTATGTAAAATCCTTACAGTAGACAGAATTCCTGGGGCATCTAAACTGCAAGCTGGTCTTCTGGTTGGCATATACTATTACAGACACCACCCAGCCTCACTTCACATTCCCTGAGGTCAGGAAGGCCTTTCTAATTTGATAACTTTGAAGCCTATCTTCTTCTTTATTCCTTTGTTTATCCCTGAAACACAGCTTTTATATAAGAAAGAAGATAACATACAAATACTGAAATCTATTTTATATCCAGTAGCCATATAAAGAAAACAACTGTAGTATTGCATAGAATCAATTAAAAGGTATATCAAAGTCCATTATGACTAAATAAAAACATATTTATGAAGAATGTTATGCTTAACAAGGATCTTAAAATGTGCATATGTTTAAATTAATGGCCAATGTTTATTTACTTTTTCTAATAGCAAAAACTAAACAAAACATTTAGTACTAAGGGACTGGGGACTGATTAATACAGCTAAATTCGATATGTAAATATGAAATGTTTTCAGCAAAATTTAATCACTTGAAAATATTCTCACAAGAAGAGGCTAAATATTGAACATGCAAGATTCCTTGCCTCCAAACCTGATGACCTGAGTTCAATTTCTGGAACTCATGTGGCAGAAAGAGATAAGAGAACATCGACCTGCAATTTGTCTTTTGACATTTACAAGTGTGCTGTGACACATGCAAGCACACACAAACAAATTAATGAATAAAGTTGTTAAAAGGTTAGATCCTAAAAGAAGTGTGCATATCAGTGAATAAACCATGTTACCTATCAAAATCTACCTTTGCATCATCAGGGGTTAAGGGTTGGAGAAGATACATTAACTATAATGGATATTTAGATGTAAAGAAATTCTGTACTCATTTTATTCTTGTTTTCTTTGTTACTCCATTTCCATTTTCAATTTTCCTCTGATGATTGCATATGGAATTTGGTAGTAGCAAAGTCTGCAGAAAACCCATGTTCTAATTCTTGTGCTGTCACCCCTGGCTTTGACTCTGTATAGGAGAAGAAATTATTTGGACCTCTATTTTCTTTTATGTAAAATGGAAAATAATAGTACCTCTAATATTTTTAAGGACTCTTTAATGAAGATAAAAGATTGAGCAAGTGCTAGATCTTTAAATAGGTTCCAAAGTCAGTGGTTTTTATGTAATATTTTTCATAATTAGAAAGATAACATTATTTTGAAGACAGCTATGCAATACAGCTCTTGGCTAGAGACTCAAGTTACTTTGTTTGTCTTGAAGCCTGCTGAATAGCAAACTATGAACAATGCAAAGAAAATGCTTAGTTAAAGGTTATATTTAAAACACAGCATATAAAACTGGTTGTGAGTAGAAAAAAATGTGCTTTAATGTCCATGTGGGGAGAACAAAAGCAGACGAATTCATTCCATTTGAGTAAATAGCTGGCAAAATTAGAAAGTTGTCTAACACTATGGTAAATGATCAGTGATCCTTTCCAGATGAGATGTTTCATACTATGTAACCCTATCAGTAGTATGAAAATTTGAGGTGTTAAAGAATACTTGGCAAGTGACAGCATGGACTATATAGCAAATAATTCATTAATCACACTCTAAAACTGCAGGGAGTTGCAATTATCACATCATTGTCCATGAACAAATCATCTCATATAAGAAAGCTCAGCATCCTTCTGAGACAGCAGCATCATAGCATCATGTCAAAACAAGAACCCAGAGATAGATGGAGTCTTTTATTTTCATTTTATTAGATATTTTCTTTATTTACATTTCCAATTTTATTCCCTTTCCACATTTCCCTTCCAAACACCCCCTATCCCATTCCCCCTCCCCTTGCTCAATAACCCATGCACTCTTGCTTCCCTATCCAGGCATTCCCATACACTGGGGTATGGAGCCTTCCCAAGGACAAGGACCTCTCCTCCCATTGATGTGCCACAAGGCCATCCTCTGCTGCATATGCAGCTGAAGCCTTGAGTCCCTCCTTGTGTACTCTGTTGTTGGTGATTTAGTCTCTGGGAGCTCTGGAGGTACTGGTTGCTTCCTATTGTTTTACCTCCTATGAGGCTGCAAACCCCTTAAGCTCCTTGGGTCCTCTCTCTAGTTCCTCCATTGGGGTCCCTGTGCTCAGTCCAATGGATGGCTGTGAGCATCTACTTTTGGATTTGTCAGGCACTGGCAAAGCCTCTCAGGAAACAGCTATATCAGGCTCTTGTCAGCAAGCACTTGTTGGCATCCACAATAGTGTCTTGGTTTGGTAACAGTATATGGGATGGATCCCCAAGTGGGATAGTCACTGGAGGGTCATTCCTTCAGTCTCTTCTCCAAACATGTCTCTCTATCTCCTCCCATGGGTATCTTGATCCCCTGTCTAAGAAGGAGTGAAGCATCCACACCATGGTGTTCATTCTTCGTGAGTTTCATGTGGTCTGTGAATTATATCTTGGGAATTCTGAACTTCTGGGGTGATATCCACTTATCAGTGAGTGCATACCATCTGTGTTCTTTTGTGATTGTGTTACCTCACTCAGAAAGATATTTTCTAACTCCATCCATTTGCCTAAGAACTTCATAAATTTACCATTTTAAATAGCTGAATAGTACACCATTGTGTAAATGTACCACATTTTCTGTATTCATTCCTATGTTGAAGGTCATCTGGGTTCTTTCCAGCTTCTGGCTATTATAAATAAGGCTGCTATGAACATAGTAGAGCATGCATCCTTATTACATGTTGGAGCATCTTCTGGGTATATGTCCAGGAGTGGTATAGCTGGAACTTCAGATAGTAATATGTGCAATTTTCTGAGTGATTGTACCAGCTTGCAACCCCACCAGCAATAGAGGAGTGTTTCTCTTTCTCTACATCCTTGCCAGCATCTGCTGTCACATGAGTGTTTTATTTTAGCCATTCTGACTGGTGTGAGGTGGAATCTCGGGGTTATTTTGATTTGCATATCCCTGATGACTAAGGATATTGAACATTTATTTATGTGCTTCTCAGCCATTCGGTATTCCTCAGTTGAGAATTCTTTCTTTAGCTCTGCACCCCGTTTTAAAAAGGGATATTAAGTTCTGAAGTCTAACTTCTTGAGTACTTTGTATATTTTGGATAATAGCCCTCTATCAGATATAGGGTTGGTAAAGGACTTTTCCCAATCTATTGGTTGCTGTTTTTTTTTTTTTCTTCTTTTCTATTGACGGTATTCTTTGCCTTAAAGAAGCTTTGCAATTTTATGAGTTCCCATTTGCCAATTCTATATCTTAGAGCATAAGCTATTGGTGTTCTGTTCAGAAAAATTTCCCCTGGACCAATGTGCTCGACGCTACTCTTCACTTTCTTTTCTATCAGTTTCAGTGTATCTAGTTTTATGTGGAGGTCCTTGATTGATTTGGCCTTGAGCTTTTTACAGGGAGATAAGAATGAATCAATCTGTATTCTTCTACATGATAACCACCAATTGAACCAGCAACATTTGTTGAAAATGCTGTCTTTTTTTTTTAAACACTGCATGGTTTTAGCTCCTTTGTCAAAGTAAAGTGTCCATAGGTGTGTGGGTTCATTTCTGGGTCTTCAATTCTATTCCATTGATCTACCTGCCTGTCACTGTACAAATACCATGAAGTTTTTTTTTATCGCGATTGCTCTGTAGTAAAGCTTGAGGTCAGGATGGTGATTCACCCAGAAGTTCTTTATTGCTGAGAATAGTTTTCACAATCCTGTGTTTTGATATTTCAAATGAACTTGAGAATTGCTCTTTCTACCTCTGTGAAAAATTGAGTTGGAATTTTGGTGGGAATTGCATTGACTCTGCAGATTGTTCTTGGTACAATGGCCATTTTTACTATATTAATTCTGCCAGTCCTTGAGCATAGGAGATCTTTCCATCTTCTGAGATCTCTTTTGATTTCTTTTTTCAGAGACTTGAAGTTCTTATCAAACAGATCTTCCACTTCCTTAGAGTCACACCAAGGTATTTTATATTATTTGTGACTTCTGTGAAAGATGTCGTTCTTCTAATTTCTTTCTCAGCCTTTTTATCCTTAGGGAATAGAAAGGCCATTGTTTTGCCTGAAATAATTTTATATCCAGGCACTTTGCTGAAGTTGTTTATAAGGTTTAGGTGATCTTGGGTGGAATTTTTTGGGTCACTTAAGTAAACTATCATATCCTATGCAGATAGTGATACTTTGACTTCTTCCTTTAGAATTTGTATCCATTTGACCTCCTTTTGTTGTCTAATTGCTCTGGCTAGGACTTCAAGTACTATATTGCATATGCAGGGAGAGAATGGGCAGCCTTGGCTAGTCCCTGATTTTAGTGGGATTGCTCCAAGTTTCTCTCCATTTAGTTTCATGTTGGCAACTGGTTTGTTGTATATTGCTTTTATTCTTTAGGTATGGGCCTTGACTTCCTGTTCTTTCCAAAACTTTTAACATGAAGGGGTATTGCATTTTGTGAAGGATTTCTCAGCATCTAATGAGATGGTCATGTTATATTTTTTCTTTGAGTTTGTTTATATAGCAGATTACGTTGATGGATTTCCATATATTGAGCTATCCCTGCATCTTTAGGGTGAAGCCTACTTGATCATGATGGATGATTGTTTTGATGTGTTCTTGGATTTATTTGTGAGGATTTTATTGAGTATTTTTGCATCAACATTCGTGAAGAAAATTGGTCTGAAGTACTCTTTCTTTGTTGGGTCTTTCTGTGGTTTAGGTATCAGAGTAATTGTGGCTTCATAGAACGAACTGGGTAGTGTCCCTACTATTTACACTTTGTTGAATAATTTGAAGAATATTAGATCTTCTTTGAAGTTCTGATAGAACTCTGCACTAAACCCATCTGGACCTGGGCTTTATTTTGGTTGGATGACTATTAATGACTGCTTCTATTCCTTTAGGGGTTATTTGCCTGTTTAGACCATTGATCTGATCCTGATTTAACTTTGGTACCCAGTATGTGTCTAGAAAATTATCCTTTTCATTCAGATTTTCTAGTTTTGTTGACTATAGGCTTCTGTAGTAGGATCTGATGATTCTTTTGGATTTCCTCAGATTCTGTTGTTATGTCTCCCTTTTCATCTCTGATTTTCTTGATTTGGGTATTGTCCCTGTACTGACTAATTATTCTGGCTAAGTGATTATCTATTCTGTTGATTTTCTCAAAGAACCAGCTCCTGGTTTGGTTGATTGTTTGTATAGTTCTTTTTTTTTTTTTTTTTTTTTTTTGCTACTTGGTTGATTTCAGCCCTCAGTTTATTTTTTGCCTTCTACTCTGCTTGGGACTATTTGCTTCTTTTTGTTCTAGAGCTTTCAGTTTTGTTCTCAAGATGCTTAGACAGTCACCAGAGAGAAAAAGTAATAGATGGAGTCTTAAACATATGAAGAAATTGAAACAATTTTCAGATTGTATGCAAAAAAAACAGCATTCAACATGGACCATGGGTATACTTTGATAAATCATAGAAGAAACCCAGCTATAATAGAAGAACAATGTAGACTAAGAATCTGATGATTTGACAAAATATTAACAGTGGCCCAGTACATAAATACTACATTGTGCAAACATACCAAAAATTTTGTGTATAATCATGGGTAGTGAGAAGGGCTGGAAATATGGTTTAGTGATTAAGAACACTGACTGCGGGGAGAGGAGGGAGCCACAGAGCTTCTGAGGCAGCCCCCTTTTCGAGCTCCAGACATCCATACACCTTCCTGGCCAGAGGATAGGTGTCCACCCAGCCTGGGAGCGCTTTGCCTGAGCATCAGCTGCAAACATTTTGGTTCCAGGACTCCGCTGAGAGTTTTCTGCACAGGTAAGAGTGTGGACTACAGAAGCTAACAGTTTCTGGAACAGGTGGGAGCCTCAGAGCTTCTGAGGCAGCTCGATTTTCGGGCCCCAGATATCTGGACACCTTCCCGGCCAGAGGATAGATGTCCACCCGGCCCGGGTTGGCTTTGCCTGAACATCAGCTGCAGACATTGTGGTTCCTGGACTCCTCTGAGTGTATTCTGCACAGGTGAGAGTGTGGACTACAGAAGCTAACAGCTTCTGGGACAAGTCCTGTTTTGGGCCTTCATCTTCTGCCAGGAGAGAGGCCGAATACCAGATATCTGTGCACCTTCCCTGTAAGAAAGGAACTTGCCTGCAGAGAGTGCTCTGACCACTGAAACTCAGAGGAGAGATCTAGTCTCCCAGGTCTGCTGATAGAGGCTAACAGAATCACAAGAGGAACAATCTCTTTCCAGAGACAACTATAACAACTAACTCCAGAGATTACCAGATGGTGAAAGATAAACTTAAGAATCTTACTAACAGAAACCAAGACCACTCACCATCATCAGAACCCAGCACTCCCACTTTGCCCAGTCCAGGGCACCCCAACACACCCAAAAAGCTAGACCTGGATTTAAAAGCATATCTCATGATGATGGTAGAGGACATCAAGAAGGACTTTAATAACTCACTCAAAGAAATACAGGAGAACACTGCTAAACAAGTAGACAACCTTAAAGAGGAAGCACAAAAATCCCTTAAGGTATTGCAGGAAAACACGACCAAACAGGTGATGGAATTGAATAAAACCATCCAAGACCTAAAAAGGGAAGTAGACACAATAAAGAAAACCCAAAGTGAGGCAACACTGGGGATAGAAAACCAAGGAAAGGAATCTGGAACCATAATTCGAGCATCAGAATACAAGAGATGGAAGAGAGAATCCCAGGTGCAGAAGATTCCGTAGAGAATATGGGCACAACAATAAAATTAAATGGAAAATGCAAAAAGATCCTAACTCAAAACATCCAGGAAATCCAGGACACAATGAGAAGACCAAACCTACAGATAATAGGAGTAGATGAGAATGAAGATTTTCAACTCAAAGGGCCAGCAAATATCTTCAACAAAATTATAGAAGAAAACTTCCTAAACCTAAAGAAAGAGATGCCCATGAACATAAAAGAAGCCTACAGAACTCCAAATAGACTGGACCAGAAAAGAAATTCCCCCCGACACATAATAATCAGAACAACAAATGCACTAAATAAAGATAGAATATTAAAAGCAGTGAGGGAAAAAGGTCAAGTAACATATAAAGGCAAGCCTATCGGAATTAAACCAGATTTTTCACCGGAGACTATAAAAGCCAGAAGAGCCTGGACAGATGTTATACAGACACTAAGAGAACACAAATGCCAACCCAGTCTACTATGCCCAGCAAAACGTTCAATTAACTTAGATGGAGAAACAAAAGTAATCCAGGACAGAACCGAATTCACACATTATTTTTCCATGAATCTAGCCCTTCAAAGAATAATAAAAGAAAAAAAACAAACAAACAATACAAGGACGGAAACCACGTCCTAGAAAAAGCAAGAAGGCAATCCTTCAACAAACCTAAAAGAAGACAGCCACAAGAAAAGAATACCAACTTTAACAAGAAAAATAATAGGAAGCAACAATTACTTTTCCATAATATCTCTAAATATCAATGGACTCAACTCCCCCCCCCCCAAAAAAAGACATAGACTAACAGACTGGCTACACAAACAGAACCCAACATTTTGCTGCTTACAGGAAACCCATCTCAGGGAAAAAGATAGACACTACCTCAGAATGAAAGGATGGAAAACAATTTTCCAAGCAAATGGTCTGAAGAAACAAGCTGGAGTAGCCATTCTAATACCTAATAAAATCGACTTCCAATCCAAAGTCATCAAAAAAGACAAGGAGGGGCACTTCATACTCATCAAAGGTAAAATCCTCCAAGAGGAACTATCAATTCTGAATATCTATGCTCCAAATACAAGGGCAGCCACATTCATTAAAGAAACTTTAGTAAAGCTCAAAGCACATATTGAAACTTACACAATAATTGTTGGAGACTTCAACATACTACTTTCACCAATGGACAGATCATGGAAACAGAAACTAAACAGGGACACAGTGAAACTAACAGAAGTTATGAAACAAATGTATCTACCATATCTACAGAACATTTTATCCTAAAACAAAAAGATACACCTTCTTCTCGGCACCTCAAGGGACCTTCTCCAAAATTGACCACATAATTGGTCACAAAACAGGCTTCAACATATGCAAAAATACTGAAATTGTCCCATGCATCCTATCAGATCACCATGGACTAAGGCTGATCTTCAACAACAAAATAAATAATAGAAAGCCAACATTCATGTGGAAACTGAACAAAACTCTTCTCAATGATACCTTGGTCAAGGAAGGAATAAAGAAAGAAGTTAAGGACTTTTTGGAGTTTAATTAAAATGAAGCCACAACATACCCAAACATATGGGACACAATGAAAGCATTTCTAAGAGGAAAACTCATAGTTCTGAGTGCCTCCAAAAAGAAACTAGAGAGAGCACACATTAGACGCTTGACAACACACCTAAAACCTCTATTAAGAAAAGGAAGCAAATTCAACGAAGATGAGTAGATGGCAGGAAATAATCAAAATCAGGGGCGAAATCAACCAAGTAGAAAGAAGAAGAACTATTCAAAGAGTCAACCAATTGAGGAGCTGGTTCTTTGAGAAAATCAACAAGATAGATAAACCCTTAGCCAGACTCACTAGAGGGCACAGGGAAAGCATTCTAATTAACAAAATCAGAAATGAAAAGGGAGACATAACAACAGATCCTGAAGAAATCCAAAACACCATCAGATCCTTCTACAAAAGGCTATACTCAACAAAACTGGAGAACCTGGATGAAATGGACAAGTTTCTAGAGAGATACCAGGTACCAAAGTTAAATCAAGATCAGGTTAATGATCTAAACAGTTCTATATCCCCTAAAGAAATAGAAACAGTCATTTATAGTCTCCCAGCCAAAAAAAGCCCAGGACCACATGGGTTTAGTGCAGAGTTCTATCAGACCTTCAAAGAAGATCTAATTCCAGTTCTCACAAACTATTCCACAAAATAGAAACAGAAGGTACTCTACCCAACTCATTCAATGAAGCCACAATTACTCTGATACCTAAACAACAGAAAGATACAAAAAAGGTAGAGAACTTCAGACCAATCTCCCTTATGAATATTGATGCAAAAATACTCAATAAAATTCTTGCTAACCGAATCCAGGAACACATCAAAACAATCATCCATCCTGACCAAGTAGGTTTTATCCCAGGGATGCAGGGATGGTTCAATATATGGAAATCCATCATCATAATCCAGTATATAAACAAACTCAAAGACAAAAACCACATGATCATCTCGTTAGATGCTGAGAAAGCATTTGACAAAATCCAACACCCATTCATGATAAAAGTCTAGGAAAGATCAGGAATTCAAGGTCTATACCTAAACATGATAAAAGCAATCTACAGCAAACCAATAGCCAACATCAAAGTAAATGGAGAGAAGCTGGAAGCAATCCCACTAAAATCAGGGACTATACAAGGCTGTCCACTTTCTCCCTACCTATTCAACATTGTACTTGAAGTCCTAGCCAAAGCAATTAGACAACAAAAGGAGATCAAGGGGATACAATTTGGAATGGAAGAAGTCAAAATATCACTTTTGGCAGATGATATGATAGTATATATACGTGACCCTAAAAATTCCACCAGAAAACTCCTAAGCCTGATAAACAGCTTCAATAAAGTACCTGGATATAAAATTAATTCAAAAAAAGTCAATGGCCTTTCTGTATACAATGGATAAACAGGCTGAGAAAGAAATAGGGAAACAACACCCTTCTCAATAGTCACAAGTAATATAAAATACCTTGGCATGAGTCTAACTAAGGAAGTGAAAGATCTGTATGATAAGAACTTCAAGTCTCTGAAGAAAGATATTAAAGAAGATCACAGAAGATGGAAAGGTCTCCTGTGCTCATGGATTGTCAGGATCAACATTGTAAAAATGGCTATCTTGCCAAAAGCAATCTATAGATTCAATGCAATACCCATCAAAATTCCAACTCAATTCTTCAACAATTTAGAAAGGGCAATCAGCAGATTCATCTGGAATAACAAAAAACCTAGGATAGCAAAAACTCTTCTCAAGGATAAAAGAGCCTATGGTGGAATCACCATGCCTGATCTAAAGCTGTACTACAGAACAATTTTGATAAAAACTGCATGGTACTGGTATAGCGACAGAGAGGTAGACCAGTGGAATAGAATTGAAGACCCAAAAATGAACCCACACACCTATGATCACTTGATCTTTGACAAGGGAGCAAAAAACATCCAGTGGAAAAAAGACAGCATTTTCAACAAATGGTGCTGTCACAACTGGCAGTTATCATGTAGAAGAATGTGAATTGATCCATTCCTATCTCCTTGTACTAAGGTAAAATCTAAGTGGATTAAGGAACTCCACATAAAACCTGAGACACTGAAACTTATAGAGGAGAAATTAGGGAAAACCTTGGAAGATATGGGTATGGGGAAAAATTCCAGAATAGAACAGCAATGGCTTGTGCTGTAAGATCGATGATCAACAAATGGGACCTCATAAAATTGCAAAGCTTCTGCAAGGCAAACGACACTGTCAATAAGACAAAAAGTCCACCAACAGATTTGGAAAGATCTTTACCTATTCTAAATCAGATAGGGGACTAATGTCCAATATATATAAAGAACTCAAGAAGGTGGACTCCAGAAAATCAAATAACCCCATTAAAAAATGGGGCTCAGAGATAAACAAGAATTCTCACCTGAGAATACCGAATGGCTGAGAAGCACCTGAAAGAATGTTCAACATCCCTAATCATCAGGGAAATGCCAATCAAAATAACCCTGAGATTCCACCTCACATCAGTCAGAATGGCTAAGATCAAAATTTCAGGTGACAGAAGATGCTGGCGAGGATGTGGAGAGAGAGGAACACTCCTCCATTGTTGGTAGGATTGCAAGCTTGTACACCCACTCTGGAAATCAGTCTGGCTGTTCCTCAGAAAATTGGACATAATACTACCGGAGGATCCAGCAATACCTCTCCTGGGCATATATCCAGAAGATGTTCCAACTGGTAAGAAGGACATATGTTCCATTATGTTCATAGCAGCCTTATTTATAATAGCCAGAAGCTGAAAAGAACCCAGATGCCTCTCAACAGAGGAATGGATACAGAAAATGTGGTACATTTACACAATGGTGTACTACTCAGTTATTAAAAAGAATGAATTTATGAAATTCCGAGGCAAATTGATGGACCTGGAGGTCATCATTCTGAGTGAGGTAACCCAATCACTAAAGAACTCGCACAATATGTACTCACTGATAAGTGGATATTAGCCCAGAAATTTAGAATACCCAAGATATAAGATACAATTTGCTAAACGCATGAAACTCAAGAAGAACAAAGACCGAAGTATGGACACTTTGCCTCTTCTTGGAAATGGGAACAAAACACCCATTGAAGGAGTTACAGAGACAAAGTTTGGAGGTGAGACCAAAGATGGACCATCTAGAGACTGCCATATCAGGGGATCCATCCCATAATCAGCTTCCAAACGCTGACACCATTGCATACACTAGCAAGATTTTGCTGAAAGGACCCAGATATGGCTGTTTTTTGTGAGACTATGCCAGGGCCTGGCAAAAACAGAAGTGGATGCTCACAGTCAGCTTTTGGATGGATCACAGGGCCCCCAATGGAGGAGCTAGAGAAAGTAACCAAAGAGCTGAAGGGATCTGCAATCCTATAGGTGGAACAACAGTATGAACTAACCATTAGCCCCCCCCTCGAGATCATGTCTCTAGCTGCATATGAATCAAAAGATGGCCTAGTCGGCCATCAGTGGAAAGAGAGGCCAATTGGTCGTGCAAACTTTATATGCCTCAGTACAGGGGAACGCCAGGGCCAAGAAGTGGGAGTGGGTGTGTAGGGGAGTGGGTGGGGGATCATATGGGGGGACTTTTGGGATAGCATTGGAAATGTAAATAAAATAAATACCCAATAAAAATAAAAAAGAATGAAAACAGGCAACAACATTGAATAAATTACTAAGTTAAAGTTGGAAAAAAACAAAACAAACAAACAAACAAACAAAAAAAAAACCACTGACTGGTCTTCCAAAGAACTGAGGTTCAAATTTCTGCATCCATATGGCAGCTTTCAACTGTGTGCACCTCTGCTTCCAGGGAATCTGACACCCTTGCACAGCCATTCATGCACATAAAATAAAAATATTAATAAATTAAATTTAGGAACAAACAAACAAAGAGAACTGTCAACTATTCAAGAGGACTCAAATTTGATACCTTGCACTCACATAGAGTTTCATAACCATCTGTAACACCAGTCCTAGGGGATCTTATGCCTTCTTCTGGCCTCTGTGTGTACTGAGCATTCATGAAGTTCACAGGCACATATTCAGACAAAACATTCACATGCATAAATATATGAATAAATATTTTTTAAAAAATGAATCATTAGTATGGAGGTAATATTCCTTTGAGTTTGATTAGTCAGGGACATACTGAATATTCTCAAAAATTTCAAAGATGATCTTGGAATACAGCATGGTGATGCACATGTAGAAGCAGAAACAGGGGAATATTTGTGAGTTCAAAATCAGCCTGGTATACATAGCAAGTTTCAGTACAACTAGGGATACATAACCTGTCTCAATTTTTAAGTCCTTGAGAAGATAACCATTGCTCTCCACCTCTCCCCACAAAACCTCACTCCACACCCAGATACAGAGGTAGAGTATATTTCCTAGACATCTTTTCAGCTCAGTTTTATCATGTGACTGATCACTAACAAATGGAATGTGAGAGAAGTCACTATACCCTTCCATGCTTGTTCTACAAAACCTACAGCAATCAACAGCTCTCATTAGCCTTTAGTATCAGTTGCATTATAAAGTGGAAGTAAAATTGTTTCTTGTCTAGCAACCAAGTATTTGAAGAGCAGCTCATTACATCCCTTAGCCTAGACTGATTATGTAACTGAGTATACATCTTTCTTTCATGCCTTCATGAGTACCACTATTACCTTCCCAATTTATGCCTCTTTTAAAAAATATTCTATTTTTATTTATGAGTATTATGTTTGCATATATATGTGTGTACTACATGCAGTTATGGTTCCTATAGAGGACAGGAGACCTGGAGCTAAAGATGGTTGTGAGCCACCTTGTGAGTGCTGGGAACCAAAGCCATGTCTTCTGCAAGATCAACAAGTGCTCTTATCACTGAGTCATCTCTCCAGCCCAGAAGTTAACTGCCAGAAATATGCTATCAACTCAATTTTAAATATTACTTCTTCTTGGCATACTAGTAGAAATCTTCAGTGCAAGTAATAATGAAAAAAGAAACTGAAAAACACAAGGAACACAATAAAGATCATTTCACAATCATTAGCCACCATTCCAGGGAAACCAAGGTTGACATTTTTGATACAAATCTTATGAATAACTTTTAGGATGTGTACAGCCATATATTTAAAAAACTGAATGTAGAGTACATATCAAGTAACATATATGGATGTTGTCAATGGATATTGGCAAATGCTTACCACCAACAGTGAGTGCTGGGTAGTTTTCTCAGTTGCACTAGTATCTTTGTATAATTTTATATGGTAGTTATTTGCACTTCATGTCCATCTTCTCAAGGACTTTTAAAAATGAGACATGAGAAAAATATATATACATAGTATTTGTTTTAACATACACACACACACACACACATATATATATATATATATATATATATATATATATATATCAAAAGACAACTTGAGGTAGTGAGTTATCCCCTTCTAAATATGGGTCCTGAAGTTTGACCTTTGATATTAAGGGTTGACAACAACCACTTTTATCCATTGTTCCACCTCATCGAGCCCAAATATGTTTTAAAAGTTGATTTCTTGTGAATGAAGCATATCAAATCAATGGGAATAATTGAATTACACAATAAATTTTGTGGGCTTTATTTATTTATTATAATAAATTAGACTGGTCTTTGGGAGAAAATGTGATTATATACCTGTCTTTTTACCCGTAGCAAAATAAAATGCCAGATGGACAAAACAATAATAAGCAATTTCTTTAATGATACAAAACCACAACAGAAGTAAACAGGAGAGACTTATTTCCTACATTCTCAGAAATAAGCCTGACACATTGCCACAAAGTCATTAACAAGAAACAATAATGAGTAGCTAGAGTGAATGTTAACGTTTTCAATGTACTAATATACTGTGAATGGCACGAACAAAGTAAGATAAAATATTTTCTAAATACATGGCAAAGAATCTAAATTATTAGTAGCCAAGCACTGCCCCACCCCTTGCCCAATGCCCAGGTGCAGCCAGAAGAAAGATAATGATTAGTAGCTAGGGTGAATATCAAAGTTCTTCTTGTACCAATATACTACAAATGACACAAACAAAATCAGATAAAATATTTTCAAAATATATGACAAAGACTCTAAATTCCCTACAGCCAAGTGCCACCCTTGGCCCCTGCGGTGGCACTACATGAACAATATTAATAAGATGGAGAAATAGGGAAGAGGAAGTCTGTGGCAGAGAAATGGGAGAGAAAGTGAAGTTGATTGGTTAGTGCACTGTGAAGAGAAGTGAAACTGGAGATGGAACAGTGTTGAGAAGCAGGTAGATATGAGGAACATGAGCAAATATGTGGTGACTTGAAGGCCCAGGTGACCAGCAAGGGCCATGTCGGGTTGGTAGCCCTACCATAGTTGGTGTCTGTGCTGATAGCTGTGGACTGTGTTGACACTGAAGGACATCTGGATGTCAGAGGTCCAGGCTTATGCTTGAGATCATGTTGATGTCCAGGGGCTATACTGACATGGAGGGTGTGGGGGGTTAAACAGTTATCAGTGGCCTATGCTGCCACTTGAGTCCATGGTGACATCTGGCTCCAGGTTTCCACTGAGGGCCATGTCTGGCTTTATAGTCCTATTGCAGCTGGGGCCTGTGTGGATGTTCTTGGTCTGAGTTACTACCAAAGGCCATGGGATGTCACTGATATGGGCTGCCATCTGAAACCATATGGATGTTTGAGGACCATGCTGCCACAAGGGGGCATTCTAATATGAGTGACCTTTGCTTCCACCTGAAGCTATGGTGACATCTGGGCCCATGCTTCCATTGGGGCCATGTCTGGGTCTATGGCCTTATCACAGCCAGGGTCTATGTTGACTTCCTGTGTTACTTACTACCAAAGGCCATACAGGTGTTTGTGCTCTGGGTTGCTGCCTAAGGCCATGTTAGCATGCAAGCATCATACTGAGCTGACCATGCCCTTCATCTGGTCAGCATGGGAGAGCTGGCTCCAACAGAGTGTGGGAAAGATGGCTTCATCCATCACCTGCTCTAGTGTTCAGGAGAGTAGCTCAGCAATTTGCCTGGTCAGCACAGTAGAGCTGGCTCTGGAGGTGAGGGCATAAGAGAGATGGTGAGGCTGATCAACTTACAGTTTCTACCCAGGACCAGATCTAGGGCTCTGAATTGGCCCACATCAACATGTATCCTATCTATGAACTGTTGGGGTGTGTGAAGGTGCCAGTCCTACAAATCCAAAGTGGCAAGATCTTCATGACACAGGACAACAAGAGGATATCTGAAAGGAGCCCCACTGAGGATCCAGTATTGATAGTGTAGCAGAAGCAAGAGGCCATGAAACACAATGATTCTTTACAATAAACGTTTGTGAGTAAATATGATTGAACAACATGGATTGGTAGGATTAACACAGTAAAAATGCAAATCCGACCAAAAGCAATCTATAGATTGAACACAATCCCCATCAAGATTCCAACACAGTTCTTAACAGACATAGAACAAGGGGGAGGAGGAATGGGGTAAGAAACTGGGGGGGGGACCAGGAGTAGGGCGATGGCTGGATTTTAAATTTAAAAATAAAAAAGATGTTTGATTGAGAGTATCTTTTGTGATACACCATGATACACTGCAGCTTCCATGTTTGAGATTTATTTTTTCTCTCAGAGGACAAGTTGTAATGGCAGAGAGCAGATGTAGAGGAATGGGGAGATGGGTGAGATTGGAGTTCATGATGTGAAATTCACAAAGAACCAGTAAAAAGTTTTTTTTTAAATGAGAGTCTCATCATATAAAGAAATTTTACACACAAAACCAAATAACTTGAATTATCTGCAAGATATGTAGACAATGAATATATATAACAAAACACTAATTACTTTTATTGGGAAAGATACATTGATTCAAAGGAAAAAGCTACAATAATTAAATTAGCATTTTTCAAAACATATTTGAAAGTGGTAAAACTACAAAGTGTTAGTCCAGTTTATAAACAGGCATCTCCTTGTTCATTATTGCTAACTAAACTAATACACTTTGGTCATTCATCAACCTTGAAAATGTACAAATGTGTGAGTGGGATCTGATGAGTCTAGTAACAGTCACATATCATGTGACTACATATATGGGAACAGTGATGTATGTATTTGTACACTGCTATAATTGACTTTGAGATCATTTGTATAAATTATGGGATATTCATATGTTTCAATATACCAAAGTCATTAAAAATGATGACAAAGCATGGGGGCACATGCTTATAGTCCTAGCACTTGAGAGTCAGAGGCCTATAGACCATGAATTTGAGACCAGCCCATGCTATGTAGTGAAACCCTTTTTCAAAACTAACAAACAAAAATAATGAGAGGAAAAATACCTATTCATACATAAATGTAAAATGGCCAAGATTCACTATTAAATGATTTTAAAAAAACAATCAAGACATTGAAAAATAGCAGGATAATAAATATTATGCAAACATGCTTGAATAGAATATTTCTTGAGAGACACCAGAAATAATTGCTATGGTTACTTTTGAAGTAAGTAAGCTGATCATTAAGGATGGTAGAAAACAAAAACCTATTGTTCAGTGTATAACCTTTAGTAGTTCTGTGCCCCCCACCTTGGGAACATGTTATTAAAAGTAAAGGGTAAAAATAAAAGACAAATTTTGAAACTTCTGAGATGTACTAATTCTTTGAAGGGTTTGAATTTCCATATAAACAGCCAGATAACACAGTGCATGAATTTTTCAAAAGAAAAAAACTTGAGTACAAAATTGCTCCAGCTTAGTTTCCCAATTTATCCAAATTCTGATGTAGCAAGAAGTGCACATTACTAAATTTCAGTAATGATTACTGCAATGCCAAAACTGCCAGCTATCTAAAGAAAGGCAGGATCTGTAACTATGGGAAGGGAAAGAATAGTTAATAGATGCTAGACTACATACTATGCATTCACTCTCTCATTTAATCTTCATGGCAAATGTGTGACACAGAAGGTATTTTCTGAACAAATGAGGAAACGGACTTATGTTTGAGAACGAATTTACCCAGAGTGACAAGGCTGATGCCTCTGAGAAAGCAAACAGATAACAATCTGTGTTACTTCTCAAAGGTCCTTTCCTTGCTTGCCAGGTTACAAAGTATCCAATGAAATCCAGTAATATACTGCCCTTGTACTCTCCAGCTCTAATCTGAGTTACACCATTCTTCTCTACCTCAAATGACATGAAGATACAATTAGGAGATGGATTCTAATTTCTATTCATATCAGATTGCTTATCCATAAACGGAGACCCACAAATGCAGCAGAGCTGTTACAAAGATTCAAAAAATTATATAAATTGCCTGGCACATCATGGATGCTCAACAAATTTTGGCCACTAGCACTATTAATCAACTAAAATTAAACTTACATGGGCAACAGTGGGATTCTGTTCTGAGTCATGAAAATTGCTGAAAAGTAGAATAATGAAGGATGTAAGAATGTGAACTTTTGAACTATATTCTCTTCTGTCAGAATCCTGAAACCATGTTGTCCTGAATATATGACCCTTTAAAAGTTATCTAACATTTGGCTTTAATTTCCCCCTGTCTTGGTTTGCATTTCTATTGTTGTGGTATATACTAACATCCAAATGAACTAGGGGAGGGAGGAAATAGTTTATCTGGTTGAAGTCAAGGCTCAAATCAGCAACCAGGATTTTGGGACTGAAGCTAGGAAATGAAGGGATACTACTTATTGACTTGTTCCAGGCTCATATTCTTCCACCTTCATTATAGAATTCAAGCCTATCTGCCTACTGACAGCACCACCTACAATAGACTGAGCTCTCCTGCATAAATCAGCAATGAAGAAAACGCCCCCACAAACACGCCTATAAGCCAATCTGATGAAAACTATTTATTATTTTGCTTTCTCCAGGTATGTCAAGTTGATACCTGAAACTGTGACATTTCCCATGTATAAAGGGTATAATTTGAAGATTTATCTACCATCATATCTGTAAGGATACCATGAAACAATTTACATGGATTGTAAATATTATCTTTTATTGTTATTTATACCTTCTTCTGCATTTAAATATGTATAAACCCACAGATTGTGATTTTGGATACTCAAGTACAGATAAACTCATAATAAAGAAAGAATAAAATCTTATCAGTAATTGTCATTATTTCCCTCATAAATCCTCTTTGTTATTAATTAAATTCTATCTCTTCTATTATCTTTTTCACGTATTGACCATGTGGTTACTTGATACCATTACCAAGGCTGATTATAAAGTAAAGCATTTAATCAGGGGACTTCCTTACAATTTTAGAAGATCCAGCCGTGGTCAACCCAGTATGAAGCATGACAGCAGGAAGGTAGGCAAAGTACTGGTGCAGTAGCTGAAAGCTCAATCTGATCTAGAAGCAGAATCCATAGAGAAAGCTAGTCTGGGCCTGGTTAGGGATCTTTAAATATCAAAGCCCACCCATAGTGGCACACCTCCTCCAATAAAGCTATACCTCTAGTCCCTCTGAAACAGTTCCACCAATGGGAAATCAAACATTCATAGCTATGAGCATATGGGGGCCACTCCCATTCAAACCACCACACACACCAAAAACACACTAATTGTTTCTTACCTAGAATTTGCACAACACCCTCTTTATACTCCTATAACAGCATATTTGAGGATTCAGTTAGGCTGAATTCCTCAGTTAGGCTGGCTGTATGAATTATCTTTTAAACTGAGTCACTTTGAGAGTGAAAAGCAAAAATATTAGTTCTCTGAAACAACACTAATAAACCAGGACTTTCCTAGAGAAAGAAAGAAGTGTATGTAACACCGTGCTTAGCAATGTGAGAAGGAACATTAGCGGAAGCCTAGCTCTACTTGACACTAGTTCTGTGATCAGGGATAATGCCTCCATAAAGTAGGCATTTATCAAATGATGACTATTATTTATACACTTTTACTACCTAATAAATTGTGAGCCTCTTGAAGTAGATAGGCCAAATTTAAATTAATTTTATAATTCCCCAGTTCCTTGCATACATGATGCCTGGAAACTATTAAGAGCTTAGCCAACTGCTGAGGAAGGGACACCTGGTATCATCTCCAAGGAAAGTGTCCTGCTACACAGAGGACAGCGAATAGCATAGCAATGCCTGACCCAGTGCAGTCAATAAACCCACTTTAGGATCTCAGCACACTCTGGAGTTTCCAAGAAAGGGATGACTTACACAGGCAGTAGATGGAAAGATTAACTTCCAGGGAAGAGATAGAACAAGATCAGGTTTCACTGGAGATCAGCACCTATGCCTTTCAGTAGCAAACAAAGAGCTATACCCCTACTGTCTGTAACAGATATAATAGTGCCATTGGCCAGGTGCTACGTGATGGAGCAGAATTATAGGATAAAACAAGAGAAACTATCCATCCATGAAACAGTCAGCTGGACACAGGCTGTGAAGAAACTATTGTCCAAATAGGAAATGATACAAACCCAAGGCTCATTCCTGTACAGCTTAGCAGGGGTTCAAAAGACTGAATACACGAGACTGACTTTCCAAAGATCATTTACTGAATGTAGATGGAAAGAATTGATGTAAATGACATACACTTTTGTATGACATCTATTTAGCTATCTAGATCTAGGGCTATTTGAGAGGGAGGAACCACTGCCACCAAGTACACACAGAAAATGTGCTCAGCTCAACAGAACTCTTGGTAATCTACTGATAAATTTAAATTTTTGAATATTTATCAAATGCTGAGTATTAGGCACTAGATATAATAGTAATCAAAACTCAGCCATTGTCCTAGTGAAGTCCAATGGATTTTTAAAATTACATTCATTTTAGCACACACATATGAGTGTGTGTGCCCACATGCATGTCAAATAAAATGAAAAATATAGCTAAAAAAGAAACAAAACCACATGAAAGCATAAAGAAAAACCCACAAAATAAGAAATCATAGTATATAAGCAAAAGACCACTAAGACCAAAAGTAAAGCGTGCAAACAAAATAATATAAGACAAAAAGTCTACCAAAATAGCATTGAATTCATTTTTTCTTAGCTATCTAGTGCTAGACATGGATCCTACCCTTAAGAGACTGTATTGGAATAAACTAATTTTTTTTCTCTGAAATCTGGGTCAATTTCAGAGACCTTTTTGGTTAGGGGCAAAATCCTATATGTCCAGGCATGCGTGTCATCTTATGGAGTGGGCTTTAGAGATAATCAGAGAATGGTTGGTTACTCCCACAATGTTTTTGCCACTATTGCATCAGCGTATCTTGCAGAAAGATTACCAATATAGATTATGGTTTTTGTACCTACATTGATGGTTATCTTTCTCTCTGGTAGGGTTCAGAGTGTCTTCCAGTACCATGAACACTAATCGGTAGGAATGAAGGCTCCAATTAGGCATCCATGTTCAATACGATATATAAGGGTTGTCTTCAACAATAGAGCCTTACCATTACTTCATGGAGAATAACCAATAGCTTTGGCAATAGCCTGAATTGTTTATGAGTTTCCATATGGCCCCTTTGGCCAACAATTCATTTACATAAAGCCTATTCCTGGCACTTGAAGATTCACTTGGTGGCAAAGATGTTTAGTCTATGCATTCTCTCCTGCATTATTAGGTGATTTCATTTATATTTATTTCATATATGTACATATTTTAAGAAATTTATAACACTAATATATTTCCATATGGCAACTCAAATAGAACTTAATGTTATTGTCCATCTCTTACTTCCTCTCTTTCATATTCCTTCCTATTTAATCTTCACCCTCCAGTCTTCCATCTGTCTCTCCATAACTATATATTCTATTTCCCACGTACTGAGAGACCCTATCCTCACTGTAGCCACTTACTTGTTACCTAACATATACTATGGCTGCAGCACACATCAAATGCTTAAAAACTAACATCTATACATAAGAGAAAGCATACAATGTTTGGGAGGATCTGTGTTACCTCATTGAGGATGATTTTTTCCTAGCTCCATCAATTTACCTGAAAACATCATAATTTCCTTTTTTCTTAACTGATGAAACTTTACAACTTTGTAAATGCACCACATTTTTATTATCCATTCCTCAGTGATTGATATTTCGGCTATTTCCAATTTCTGGCTCTCATGAATAGAGAAGCAATGAAAATAGTTGGGTAAGTATCTCTATGGTAGGTTGAAGCATCCTTTGGGTATATATTCAAGAGTTGTATAGCTGGCTCTTGAGGTAAGTCAACTCCCACCTTCCCAAGGAACAATCACACTGATTTCCATAGTGACTGTACAAGTTTACACTCACACCAGCAACAAATTTCCCCACATCTTTACTAGAATGAGCTGACATTTGTTTTATTGATCTTTGCCAATTTGACTGGCATAAGATGGAATGCGAAAGTAGTGATGATCTGCATTTCCCTGATGACTAAGGGTGTTGAACATTTCTTTACACAAAGGAATGGGGATGGGCTAGAAGGGAAGTCTCTGACGACCCACAGGAAAAAGCTAAAGTCATATAAATAAGAAGGCTTTAACTAACTATATCCACTTGTATGAGAAAGCTTGGACCATTTTTCAATAGAGTATAAAATGACTTTCAGCTTTGGACCTCAGAGTCTTAATCAGTGTAGTGATAATGAACACCAGTTAGTTCTGAACTCCAAATTTCATTATCAGGGCTGAAATCCTGTTCCACAATTTAAAATTCTGGCCAGTTTCTCTGGTGTGTGTGTGTGTGTGTTTGTACTCATGCTCATGTGTGTGTTCCTGTTTGAAGCCAGAGAAGCTATGCCTTCAGATAAAACATCATCAATGAGGACCCTGGAAAATTGGCCCATTTTCCACCCTCAGGAATCACCTTTGATTTGGATCAGAGGTCTACAGGCTTCACCATGTCAACAGTATCTGCTTCCATGATTTCTTCAGGAGAAATCGCCAATGATCCCATGAGAACAAGATTTTATTTTTATTGGACTCCTTCCATTTTATCTCGAGAGCTGGAACTCATATATTTTTTTTCTGATAACCTGGAAGCCAGAAGAGAGGTAAAATACCTACCTAAGAAACACCAGGGCCATTCTTTCATTTCTAAAGGGGTTTCCTTACTGGTGGAAGTCGGCTCTATTACAACAAAAACTTGGGGATACATTTTCAGGTGGGAATGTAGATACAGACAACTCAGAGAACATCTGCATGGCTATTTGAATAATTGGTGGGCTCTCCAAATCAATTTTTACCGAGAACATTCAATATGGTTCCAGAAAAAAAAAAGTTTCTCACACTTGGGCCTCAGAAGAGCTAGATGACATGACTGGCACTCCACTCATTAGCTGGTGGTTTAGCTGATTTTCACATGTCTTTTAGTTAGTTTTATTGTCTGTGATACACAAAGTGGGGAAAGTACCTGGAGTGACACAGAGAATTAGAATCTGCTCTGTCACCACTTCAATCACTGGACCTTAGTTTTCCTATCTGTTTAATGAAGACTAATTATGATTATTTTGATAATCAGCTGTAGGGAGTTGATGAGAAAATACATAGAAAAATATGACTCCTTTGGTTCTGGGTTGCATCACTCAGGATGATATTTTCTAGTTCCATTCTATTAGCCAAAAAGTTCAGATACACGTGATACAACACACAGACCACAGGAAGCTTAACAAGAAGGAAGTCCCAAGTGTGGATAGCTGAAACCCACTTAGAAGGGTGAACAAAAATAATCATGTGAGGCAGGTAGAGGGAGGAAACTGGGTGGGAGAGGGGATGGGGAGGATAAGGTATGGGGAGAGTCAAGAGGGATACACAGAAGTCCAGGAGAATGAATCAAAATATGCAGCAGTGGGGATTAAGGGTCAGGGTAGACTTCTACAATGTCCCAGAGACCTGGGATGTGAGATGCTACCAGGACTCAGTGGGAATGACATTAGTCTAAATGCCCAGCACTGGGGAGATGGAACCAGAAGATAGATACCACCTCCAGTAGATAGAAGTGGCCCCCCAGTTGAAGGAGGGGAACACCCACCCACCTTCAAAATCTTTACCCCAAAATTATTCATATCTAAAGGAAATGCAGGGACAAAAATGGAGCAGAGACTGAAAGAAAGGTCACCCAGTGACCAGCCCATCATGGGATCCACCCCATGCACGCACACCAAATCCAGACACTGTTAGAGGGGCCATATTGTGTATGCAGACAGCAGCCAGGCATGGCTGTCCTTGGAAAGGCTTTACTAGCAACCTACTGAGACAAATGCAGATATTTAATGGCCATTGTGCCCAGATCGAGAAACTCCCAAAGAGACCACCAGGAACCACAACTCTGATGCAAGCACATGAGAGCCTTTATTTGAGCTGGAGCTCATGCTGCAAATTTTCCTGAAATCCCACGATATAAGATACAATTTCCTAAACACATGAAACTCAAGAAAAATGAAGACTGAAGTGTGGACACTATGCCCCTCCTTAGAAGTGGGAACAAAACACCCATGGAAGGAGTTACAGAAACAAAGTATGGAGCTGAGATGAAAGGATGGACCATGTAGAGACTGCCATATCCAGGGATCCACCCCATAATCAGCATCCAAACGTTGACACCATTGCATATACTAGCAAGATTTTATCGAAAGGACCCAGATGTAGCTGTCTCTTGTGAGACTATGCCGGGGCCTAGCAAACACAGAAGTGGATGCTCACAGTCAGCTAATGGATGGATCACAGGGCTCCCAATGGAGGAGCTAGAGAAAGTACCCAAGGAGCTAAAGGGATCTTCAACCCTATAGGTGGAACAACATTATGAACTAACCAGTACCCCTGAGCTCTTGACTCTAGCTGCATATGTATCAAAAGATGGCCTAGTCGGCCATCACTGGAAAGAGAGGCCCATTGGACACGCAGACTTTGTGTGCCCCGGTACAGGGGAACGCCAGGGCCAAAGGGGGGGAGTGGGTGGGTAGGGGAGTGGGGGTGGGTGGGTAAGGGGGACTTTTGGTATAGCATTGGAAATGTAAATGAGCTAAATACCTAATAAAAAATGGAAAAAAAAAATTTTCCTGAAATCAGCAGGATAGGAGAATGGTCCCAAGGTCTAGGGGAAAGAGGTTTATAAAGGGAAAAATCACAAGCAAGGATTTTCAAGCCTTGGTATTACATGATTGGGTAAGAGGGTAAAGGCATGTTCAACAACATCTGGTTAAACCACATATATCTAAAAGTTACATCTTGACCTGGGCATGACTTACGTTTTCTTAGTCCACCCTGTTATTACCAACTAGTTGCAGCTGCTGTGTCTATTTTGCAACTACAAGAGACAATTCATGTTTTTTTCTCAAAACTCAAGGGCAGGGGTCAAGCCTCTCGGAGGGCAAGTTAAAATGGAGTCTGAAAAACAAAATGAAGTTTATTCTGCTACGATAATCCCTTCATATCCAACCATTGGATTGGGGGCAGGGGCCAATAAGGAAGAATTATATGAAGGACTGGAAGAGCTGAAGGAGATTGTCACCCCATAGAAAGAACAAGAGTGATAACTAACCAGGACCCCTCCCCAAGAGATCCCAGAGACTAAGCCAAGAATCAAGGAGCATACATGGGCTGGTTAGTGGCCCCTGGCACACATGTAGCAGAGGACTGCCTTGTCTGGCCTCAGGGGGAGAAGATATGCCCAACCCTGTAGAGACTTAATGCCCCTTGGAAGATGGATGCTGGTAGGAGTGAGGTGGGGTGGGTGGGCTGTGACAGAGCACCCTCTCAGAGTTGGGGGTGGGGGGCTGGGATGAAGAACTCAGGGAGGGTGGAGTGGAAAGGGGGCAACTTTTTGAATGTAAATAAATAAATAAAGTAATTTAATAAAGATTAAAAAAGAAGAAAAGAAAAGGACTTAAAGAAAAGGAAAGAAAAATATGACTCAGGAAAGTCTCCAGACATGAATAACTGAAGTGGGCATGAGCAACATCAGAGTCCAGCTGAATCTTCTCAAAGGCATCCTGTGGCTTTCTTCTAAGAGTTCACATCATCACAGCATGTTATTATTCTTTTTTAACTTGAACAGCTGAAGTCATGGTTGAAGGTGGCTATTCTTTAACAACCATCTCAAAGCATAATCTTCACCTTGTCTAATCTAATGTTTTATTATTAAGTGTATATTAGACTGAAATAGAATTTCTCAAATTTATTCACAGTAAACACAGCTTTGCAAATTACCCATGTCATCTCTTCCAGATGGTGGTTAGAGATGCTATCCAAATGCAAGTATTTACTCGGTGCATTTATTTAGGTGCCAATTTGGGATTGACATTCTGCCCCCATTACTTGTGTGCAAATAAAAGGAAGCTTATTCTGAGAATTTGAAAGCAAATTTTTTAACACTGATTGGTGTATAAACAATCAGTAGAGAAGTTTTTCTTACTGAGCTGCAATTTTGCTGGCTTTTAGGATATAAGATGAGATAGATGGACTCCCCGGGTAATGAGCACCAAGGTCATTACTTCCTGCACCATGGACAGTTCATTGAAGTGGTCCCTCCTGAAGGTTAAAACACACACATACCCTCATTGATGTGTAAAATACAGTTTGCATCCATGATGATGTGGTGGGCTTTGCCATACTCCAAACCAAAATAACTTAGTTGTGAAAGTTAGAGCAACACTAGATTACTATATGAATAAATCAGGAACAACACAAATCCAAATGATTGACTCAGTTTTCTGGTAACCAAAAAATGTCAAATTCTTTTCCACATAATTTATGTGGAACAAGGACATCAACATTTACCAAAAATGGGAGCCTCACAGTCAATCCAGCCTGAATTGTAAAAGTAACATTATAGCCTCCTTCAGCTTCTCAACTACATACCAAAAAAAAACAAAAAAACAAAAAAAACTTTGGTATTTAAGAAAATATTTTGATGGCTTTTACCTAGGTTTATATAAATTTTCTGTAATATTTCAGAAGAGTTTTATAACAAAGCTTTGTAGATTCGTAGAAATAGTCTTCCTTACTACTTCTATTTTTTAAAATAAAATGGACTGTGTATGATTAGAAGTACCTCTGATTTAAATATTTGGTAAATTTTATTATCAAAAAATATGGGCCTATAACTTTTATTATATGAAACAAACAAAAATAAAAACACAATTTACCAGAATCTTTGAGACTCCACATAGAGAATTTTAAGAGGTAATATTTCTGTTTTGTTCTATTTTGCTCTTTTAGGACAAAGTTTTTCTGTGTAGCTCTGGCTGTCCTGGAACTCACTCCATATAACAGGTGGGTCTTGAACTGGGAAATAAATGCTCTGCCTCTGTCTCCTATATGCTAGGATTATAGGGGTGTGCTACCAAGCTCAGCTTAAGAAGTAATTGTATAGCTATGAGTGTGTACATTAGAACACAGGTAGCTCAAATAACTATCTCAATTTTGTACTTCGGGGTCTTGACAAAACTAGAACAAGACAAAATCAAAGTTAATAGAGTAATACAAAGGATCAATAAAACAAAGAATTGTTTCTCTAAAATGACAAACAGGACAGACAAATCCCTAGTCAAACTATTCACAATATAGGTAACATTCAAATTAAAATTATAAAGTAGATATCTTACCAATGAAATAAAATAGCAGACCCAGAAATATCTGTACATTTGGCTATTTAATTTTTGACAAAATAAAAATTTAAAAATATGATAGAAAAAAGACAGTTTCTAAAAAACGGTGCTGGGAAAGTTGAATACACACCCACATGTAGAAGAGTGAACTGTATTTCACCCTATATAAAAATCAGTTCAAGATTAATAAAAACTAACAAATGGCCTGAAAATTTGAAACTACGAAAAGGAAAGGAAAGGAAAGGAAAGGAAAGGAAAGGAAAGGAAAGGAAAGGAAAGGAAAGGAAAGAAAAGAAAAGAAAAGAAAAGAAAAGAAAAGAAAAGAAAAGAAAAGAAAAAAGAAAAGCACTTCAAATTATAACCATAGGCATAGACAAATGTTTCTGATTAGAACTCTGTGCTAATTAAGTTTTGTCACCTTGACATTAACTAACATTACCTTGAGCAAACAGAATCTCAATTGAGGAATTGCCTCCACCAAGCTGGCAAGGAGATGAGGCATTTTTATGTTTACTGATTGATATTGGAGTATTCAGTCCAGTGTAGGCAGTGCCTTCCTTGGGCAGTTGGTATAAGCAAGCAAGCTGAGTGAGCCGTGAGCAAACCTATAAGCAACACTCCACAATGATCTTTGCTTCAGTTTCTGCCCTCTGGCTCCTCTTGAGCTCCTGCACTGACTTCCTTTCATGATGCACAGTAACCCACAAAATGAAATAAATCCTTTCCTCCCAAAGTTCATTTTGCTCAGCATTTTTTTCACTTCTGTTTTTTATTAGATATTTTCTTCATTTATATTTCAAATGTTATCCCCAAAGTCCCCTATACCCTCCCCCTACCTTGCTCCCCAAACCACCCACTCCCTGCTTCCTGGCCCTGGCATTCCCCTGTATTGGACCATATGATCTTCACAAGACCAAGGTGCTCAGCATTTTATAACAGCAACAGAGAATCAAATTAAAACAGGTTCAAATAGTTCAAAATATAACTAAGAAATTATATTGCATGAAATTAAAAAAAAAACTTCTACAAAGCAAACAATTCATTGAAGAAAACAGCCCATAGAATGGAATAAAAGTTTGCCACATAGGATTGGTATCTATAATAAATAAAGAACCTAAAATAAACAAAGAGCAAATTATCCAATCACTAAATATGCAATAATTACTTGAAAAAAGTGGCCAAAATGAATCAAAATAACACTGCTATTTCATCTTCCTTCATTCAGAATGATTATCAGAAAGAAAACATACAACAGGAAATGCTTGTAAGGATGCAGGAGAAAAGGGGGGGCCCTTATAACTTAGCAGGGACATATGTTAGTGCATATGTTATGGAAATCATTGCAGAGGTTCATTTTTTAAACTAACTACTATACAGTACTAACACTCCGGTGTCCAAAACAATCAAAACCAGCATACTATTTATATAACTGTACACTCACACATATAATAGTATTACTCACAATGACCAAGGAATGGAATCAGACTAGATGCCTAACAATTGTGACTGCATAAAGAAAATCTGATATATATGTGACACTGAACTACTATTCAGTCATAAAATACTACATTATTTTAGAGGTTAAAAATTGTACTGGAGATTATCATATTAAGAAACATAAATCAGACTCAGAAAATCAAGTATCATATTTTCTCTCATAAGCAGAATAATTTTTAATAGACACAAAAGAGAATAAACACTATTCCTTAATAAAAAGTATATCAGAGGAAAGCATGACAAAAGAAGGCTGTGAGGTTGAATATTATTAGTATACATTATTGAATATATGAATATGACACAATGACATTCATTGTTTTACATAGTATGCACTAACAGCATACTTAAAACGTAAACCACTCAATATGCTGGTTTCCTTCCCTTTTCTTTTGTTTGTTTGTTTGTTTTTGTTTTTGTTTTTGATTGTGTTTCTCAGTGTAGCCTTGGCTGTCCTGTCCTAGAACTAATTCAGTAGACCATACTGGTAGACTCTGCTGTCTTTGCCTCCCGAGTGTTGAGATTAAAGGCATGTGCTACTACCACCATCACCCAGCTTCAATGCATTTCTTATTGTCAGTGAACTTCACTAATCGTTAATCATTCCATCATTAATAATTTGTCATAATTAATAACTTGTCATAATCTTTTTGTGCTTGATTTATCCTTACCCTCCAATTAAGCATATTTGATCTCTTATTTAGTAACAGATTTCTACTTTTTACACTGGAAGGAAATAATTCAGAAAACTAAATCCAAACCATCTCTATCTGTAGACTCTTGGGGTACTGGACACCCCTGGTAAATATATAACAGACACGAACCTCAGTCTTCATGTGGGTCCCCCCAATAACTGGAGTGGAGGGAGCCAGGGCTTTCCTGTCTGTAATACCCATTCCTCAACAGGACTGCTTTGTCTGGCCTCAGTGGAAGAAGATGAACTTAACCATGCAAAGACTTGAAATGCCTAGGGGGATGGGGACAATATGGGGGAGGGCACCCTCTCAGAAAAGAAGGGGAGGAGGAATGGGGGGAAGGGACTCTGTGAGGGTGGACCAGGTAGGGAGGCAGCAATTGGGACGTAAAAAAAATATATAAGATTTTTTAAAAGAAATAATTAAATTTTAAAAAGAAAAAGAAAACCTCAGCTCTGGGACTCAGAGGTAGTGCAACTGAATTTACCAGCTCATTTGCACATAAAGCAGTGACCACAAATACTATTAGGCTGTGCTGCAGAAACAGAACACTGCCTTCACTTTTAGCCAACAAAAGTTACAGCAGGGTTCTACATCTTCTTAACTCCGAAATTCTAGTGAGGTCTGTAGATTGGAAAGTGCCATTTATATTGACTGATTGACTACATACAAATCTTATCAAAATGGGAACTGAAGAAAATTTAGTGTAGGTAAGGAATTGGGCACGTTGCTCTCAAAGCATCACTTTAGTAACTTGTTTAACTTGCTATTTGCCCCAACTGATACCTCCCATACCTCAGGATGCTAAGATGCTAAAAAGAGTTTCCCTGTTTGTTTGTTTTCTACAAATGCCAAAATGGAGGCACCTGCAAAGTATATCAATATAATTCTTCATGCTATCAGATTATAATAAAAATATAAACTCAAAAATATATCCTTGGAAATATTTAATTAGTTACAGAAAGTTCATTAACTAAATAAAGATGACCTTTGTATTAGTTACTTTCTGTTTCTATTTTAAAATATCAGGACCAAATGAACTTTAAACTTGCAATTGCAATAGTATAGAGTCCACACTGCTAGAGAAAGCATAGAAGCAAAAGCAGGAAGCTGGTTGGTCTCGTTACATCCACAAAGCCATCAATGGGAGGAGAGGCCCTTGGTCTTGTGAAGATTCTATGCCCCCAGTACAGGGGAATGCCAGGGCCAGGAAGTGGGAGTGGGTGGGTTGGTGAGCAGGGGGAGGGGGAGAGTATAGGGGAATTTTGGAGAGGAAACTAGGAAAGGGGATAACATTTGAAATGTTAATGAAGAAAACATCTAATAAAAAGAAAAAGAAAAAAGGAATATGAGAAAGGGTGGGGGCAGGGGGGTGGGGAACAAGGTTACCTACCTCAACTTCAGTAAAGTACTGCCTCCAGCAATGCTCTACCTACTAAAAGTTCCACAGACTTACCAAACAGCACTACTAACAGTGTTCAAGTGTTGAGATAATGTGAGTCTACATGGGACATTTTTTTTTTCATTTAAAGCATAATCCTCATAAAATCTTATAAAAATGGGACAGCTGCTTCAAGCTATTTTCCACCAATTTGTAGCAAATAAGAATTTACCAAGAAGTGGATGCTCACAGTCAGCTATTGGATGGATCACAGGGCCCCCAATGGAGGAGCTAGAGAAAATACCCAAGGAGCTAAAGGGATCTGCAACCCTATAGGTGGAACAACAATATGAACTAACCAGTACCCCCAGAGCTCGTATCTCTAGCTGCATATGTAGCAGAAGATGGCCTAATTGGCCATCATTGTGAAGAGAGAGAGGACCTGGTCTTGCAAACTTTACAGGGGAACACCAGGGCCAAGAAGTGGGAGTGGGTGGGTAGGGGAGTGGTGGGGGGAGGGTATAGGGGATTTTCGGGAAAGCATTTGAAATGTAAATGAAGAAAATACCTAATATAAAATTGGAAAACAAAAGAATTTACCAAGACTAATTTTAAAGTCTTAAAAGTCATATATGACTTTTTAAAATGTCTGCCCAGGAATGGTATATATGGGTCTTGAGGTAGAATGTGATGGTTTGTATATGCTAGGCCCAGGGAATGGCACAATTAGGATGTGTGCCCTGTTGGAGTAGGTGTGTCACTTTGAGTGTGGCCCATAAGACTCTCATCCTAGCTATCTGGAAGACAGTATTCTGCTAGCAACCTGCAGATGAAGATGTAGAACTCTCAGCTCCTCCTGTACTATGCCTGCCTGGATGCTGCTATGTTCCCACAGTGATGATAATGGACTGAACCTCTGAACCTGTAAGATTCAATTAAATGTTGTTCTTGTAAGAGTTGCCTTGGTCATGGTGTCTATTCACAGCAGTAAAACCCTAACAGTAGAACTATTCTTAGGTTTTGTGAGAAACTGCCAAATTGATTTCCAGAGCAGTTGTACAAGTTTGTACTTCCACCAGCAATGGAGAAGTGTTCCCCTTGCTCCACATCCTCACCAGTATGTGTTGTCACTTGAGGTTTTAATCATAGCCATTCTGACTTGTGTGAAGCGGAATCTCAGGGTTGTTTTGGTTTGCAGTTCCATGATGACTAATAATGTTGAACATTTCTTTAGGTGCTTCTCAGCCATTCAGGAACCCTGTGTTGAAGATTCTCTGTTTAGCTCTGTACTCCATTTTTAATTGGGTTATTTGGATTGTTGTTCTCTAATTTCAGTGCATCTACACAATATTCAGCTATTTAAAACATAGACTTCATGAATTTTCAGGCAAATGGCTGCAACTTGAGAATATCATCTTGAGTGAATAACCCAGAGCCAGAAAGACACTTATGACAGATATCCAGCCTATCTGTCTCCTGATCAGCTTCATCTAGCAGTGAATAAATGCAGACAAAGAGACCTACAGCCAAACTGCAGGCAGAGCTGGAGAGTCTTGTGGAAAAATTGGGGATAGAAATGAGCAAGGGGTCAAGAGTACCAGAAGAATGCCCACAAGGTCACCTAACCTGGGACCATGGGGGCTCACAGAACCTTAGCCACTAACTCAAGAGGCATGCAGAAATGGACCTAGGATCCCCTAAACTTCTGTGGCAAATGGGTAGCTTAGTGTTCTTGTGGTTCCCCTAACAAGTGGAATGGGAGCTGTGTCCGTTTCTATTCCCTGGCACTGGATCACCTTTGCCCATACTTGGACTGCCTGGATGGGTCTCAGTGAGAGAGGACCTAGACCTAGACCTGCTGGGACTAGATGGTAACCAAGGGGTACTCCCCTTCTCTGAGGAGAATAGGTGGGGGCAATGGGGGGAGTTTCTGTAAGGGTGGGACTGGAATAAGAGGAGGAAGGGGGCTGTGGTCATAATGTAAAGTGAACAAAAAAGAAAGAGAACTTTTTGTCCTTTCTAAAATATTAAGCAAAATATGAGAATAAAATTAGAGGAATGAAAAGATTGCTATGAGTAGTAATGTGTCAGATATCTCCCATTAATATGAAAAACCAAACATTTCCAAAATTATATTGGTCCTAGGTAACCTATGTGTTACCTACCACATTTGCTATTTGACCAGGCTTACATTTAACTTTAAAAGCCTTAGAAAAGTTATCAGTTAATTATCCTGAAAACCTGTTTCCTAGCCTTTTCTCATTTACTCAGGAAAAAAAATCAAATCTTTCTAGGAGTTCTTTTGCACATCAAATCACAGCTGGCTGATTTCTAGATTCTGAACATCAGTTTTCTTCCCTACTGGTAGGCTCCAGGAAATGCTACCAAGTGATGTCAATATTATTGATATTTACCATCAAGCAGGAAGAGGTTCTGAACTTTTAAATTATGTTTGCTATTTTTATTAACAGACCTAAAATTGGATGAGCAAAACAGCATAAACGACAAAACACAAGCACAAAGAATGTGTCTTACATACAGTTCAGGTTCAAGACTCAAGGCCCTGGGAAATGTGAATGTCTGTATATATAGGTGTGTGCTTGGTGCCCACACAGGCCAAAAGAACCAGTGCTACACTGGGTTGTGAGTGGGGAGAATGGAACAAACTGGTTCTGTGCATGAGCAGCAAGTGCTTTTAACCCCTTCTAGCTCCACTAATTATCCCTTTAATTCTCAGCTTGAATGATACTTCCACAGTAAAGAAAAAAAATCCTTGATTCCTAGGTGGTGTACTAAAGTGCAATACACACATATACACACACACACCATTAGTCATGGTCCCCAGTCTAGAGGAATGGGGATATTAAAACAATAGGAATCATTTTTTTTTTATTTTTCTTTACTTACTAAATGCGAAGTTTGATGTCATATATGTTTTTGATTCACAGAGACTCCATATCTGACCACTAGCACAATGTTCTGTTGTAGCATTCCATATTCTATATTCCCTTTACAAAGTAGAATTTTATCTTTTAAAGCTTAACAGGCACTTTATACAACACATTCTTGGCAAGGGAACCTGACCAATATTTATCAAACACAGTAGAGAAATTATCTCATTTTGGTTATGAAAGGATAACCTTGTATTGACTGTTACAAAAATAAAATATGATAAAAAAAAGTTCACACACCCTTTAAACTATTTTCCTGAACCTATTTTCTCCACTGTCACAGATGCTGCATAGTGTCCTCCTGATCAGTCACCTAGAAGCAATTTACCTAACAGATCAACTTTGCTTCCACTTTTTCTATACTTAGCATTTTACTTCATTGTGTTCTGAATAACTAGGTCCTTTGGCGCTTAGAGAGTGACTCTTGACCTTGGTTCTGCTGGTTGTGAGGTTTTGCATGATGACTTGACTATTGTGTATTTTGGTTGTAATATGTCATATAGATTTCTTCACTGGCACTTTGGATTCCTCCTTTATCCACTCTGTCATTCTTACCATCTCCAACATTGAGATCATCATCTTTGCTAGCCTCAAGCTTCCCTTTTTGTTTCCACTGTGGTATCTTGCCATTTTGGGGAACAATTACTTTTCAAATATGTCTAAGAGTTACACATCCTCCTTTTCTTTATCTTCTGAATCTTCTCACTGCACAAATAAATGCTTCTCACTAATCTCCACAGGCCATGAACCACACTAAAGGCCATACGTAGGATAATGTCAAGCCCCCAATATAAATCATAGATTCTACAGACTTTTACAAAGGTGTCTGACTTAGTCAGTGTTTCTATTCCTGAACAAACATCATGACCAAGAAGCAAGTTGGTGAGGAAAGGGTTTATTCAGCTTACACTTCTACACTGCTGTTTATTACCAAAGGAGGTCAGGACTGGAAATCAAACAGGTTGGGAAGCAGGAGCTGATGCAGAGGCCATGGAGGGATGTTACTTACTGGCTTGCTTCCCCTGGCTTGCTCAACTTGCTTTCTTTTCTTTTTTTTTTCTTTTTTTTAAGAAGTTTTATTTTCTTTGTGAAATGAAAAGGTACAAGATATTTCTCGCCTTTTCTCCACTCCTCTCCTTCCTTTTAGTCTGATTCTAGAGTCTTTGGGAAATGAAGACCATGAAGTATATAAACAACCATCCATATTAATGAAATCAAACACAATTTTTAGTTAACCTGGAGTAGTGAAGAAAATTTGAACCTGAGTTCTGATCACAATTTTAGCCTTTCCCAATTCAATTTTTCCCCCAACATTATATCTTTTTTTTAATTTTGAAATCAATATTTGGGAATTTCACACAATGCACCCTGAGCACACTCACTTCCCATTTTTCCTAGGTCAACTTTCTTAAAGAACCAAGACTACCAGCCCAGGGATGGTACCACCCAGAATGGGCCCTCCCCACTTGATGATTAATTGAGAAAATGCGTTATAGCTGGATCTCATGGAGGCATTTCCTCACCTGAAGGTCCTTTCTCTGTGAAGGACCAAGAAGCAAGTTGAGAAGGAAAAGGTCTATTCAGCTTTCACTTCCACCTTGCTGTTGATCACCGAAGGATGCAGGACTGGAACTCAAGCAGGTCAGGAAGCAGGAGCTGATGCAGAGGCCATGGAGAGATAAAACACATTACTATTAAGCCTCAACCCTTACTTTTTTATTCATTCCCAAGATCTAAATAACTTTAAAAGGCCCACAGTTTTTACATATTAAAAGTTCAATCACTTTAAAATATCCAATCTTTTAAAAGTCAAAGTCTTTTAAAAATTCAGTCTCTTAACTGTGGGCTTCACTAAAATACCTTCTTCCATCTAGAGGGAAAAATATCACGGCACAGTCACAATCAAAAGCAAAATCAGACTCCAACCATCCAATGTCTGAGATCCAACTCAAGATCTTCTGGGCTCTTCCAAGGGCTTGGGTCACTTCTCCAGCTCTGCCCTTTGTAGCACATACCTTGTCTTCTAAGCTCCAGATGCCTGTATTCCACTGCTGCTGTTCTTTGTGGTCATTTCATGATACTGGCATCTCCAAAACACTACTATCTTCTGCTGTAACTAGGCTTCACCAATAGCCTCTCATAGGCTCTTTTCATGGTGCCAAGCCTCAACATCTTTGCACGACCCCTTCAAGTCCTGGGCCATCAACTGCAACTGAGGCTTTACCTTTACCAATGTCTTAAATGTCCTCTCATGGTGCCAAGCCTCAGCTGCTGTTCATGACCCCTTTATGCCTTCAAAACCAGTACCACCTAGGTGACTCTTACACATTACCAAGTCCAGCCACAGCACAAGGTACAACCTTGCCTATCTCTGGAACACAGCCTCTGTGCTCTCAGAAAACACTTCCCAGAAGACATCACCTCAATAATTCTGGTCTCTTCTTAATCACAGCTAATTTCTTAGCTCCAGCTAACCAGCTTCAATAGTCTCAGTAACACAAAAGTTTGCTTTAGTAGTTCTGGTATCTTGTTAATCACAGCTGATTCTTCAGCCCCAGCTAACCAAAACCACAGAACCTTCACAATCAGAATATGGTCCTGATAAGTCTTTGATTTTCCTTCTGAAATTTCACAAGCCAGGCCTCCATCTTCTGCACTGTTCTCAACATTATCTTCCAAGCTCCTACACAACATCCCACAGAGCTCTTGAAACCGAATGGATCTTCTAGCCCAAAGTTCCAAAGTCCTTCCACAGTCCTCCCCAAAACATGGTCAGGTTGTCACAGGAATACCTCACTATGCTGGTACGAATTTGCCTTAGTTGAAGTTTCTATTCCTGCACAAACATCATGACCAAGAAGCAAGTTGAGAAGGAAAAGGTCTATTCAGCTTTCACTTCCACCTTGCTGTTGATCACCGAAGGATGCAGGACTGGAACTCAAGCAGGTCAGGAAGCAGGAGCTGATACAGAGGCCATGGAGAGATATTACTTACTGTCTTGCTTCACCTGGCTTGCTCAGCTTGCTTTCTTATAGAACCCAAGACTACCAGCCCAGGGATGGTACCACCCACAAGGAGCCCTCCCCACTTGATCACTAATTGAGAAAATGTCTTACAGCTGGATCTCATGGAGGCATTTCAACTGAAGCTCCTTTGTCTGTGATAACTCCTGCCTTTGTCAAGTTGACACACAAAAACCAGCCAGTACAGTGCCATACTGTTGCTTTCACTGGATCACCTTCCTAATCCATTGCCCCTACCTCAATGCTATGCAAATGATCCTTTTGCTCTATCAGCTAAACTGACCTTCTTACTGGCAGCTGGTGCTCATTTCCAGCATTATCCAACTTAAAGCAATCATCTTTGTCAGCCTACAGTTCAGAATCCCAAACACAGTTCTGAGGCCTCAGGGAGCTCAGGTTCCTGCTCATCTAATCTCTTAATGGCATGCTGGCACACAACTAGGTGAGGGACCACAGATGGAGAAAATTGACTACTTTTCCTGAGAACAAGCACACACGAGAGAATCTCCAGGGTGTGAAACATTTTCCAATGAAAATTTCCTCCTTCAAGGAAACTAGAAAGTCTGTGTGAACTCTGCAAGGTGTGTTCATAAGCTTTGACTTCTTGTGGTAATTACAATAGCATTAAACACAACATTTTGTGTTTTCAACTCTATATACTTATATACTCAAGATACTTGTATGTGATTTCTGAATACAAATAAAATATGCATGTGATTATTTTTAAAAAGGTGTTAGGAAAGAGCATATTTTTTATTAGGTATTTTCCTCGTTTACATTTTCAATGCTATCCCAAAGGACCCCCATACCCACCCCCCCAATCCCCTACCCACCCACTGCCCCTTTTTGGCCCTGGCGTTCCCCTGTACTGGGGCATATAAAGTTTGCAAGTCCAATGGGCCTCTCTTTGCAGTGATGACCGATTAGGCCATCTTTTGATACATATGCAGCTAAAGACAAGGGCTCCCGGGTACTGGTTAGTTTATATTGTTGTTCCACCTATAGGGTTGCAGTTCCCTTTAGCTCCTTGGGTAATTTCTCTAGCTCCTCCATTAGGGACCGTGTGACCCATCCAATAGCTGACTGTGATCATCCACTTCTGTGTTTGCTAGGCCCCGGCATAGTCTCACAAGAGAGAGCTATATCTGGGTCCTTTCAGCAAAATCTTGCTAGTGTATGCAATGGTGTCAGCATTTGGAAGCTGATTATGGGATGGATCCCTGCATATGGCAATCACTAGATGGTCCATCGTTTCATCACAGCTCCAAATTTTGTCTCTGTAACTCCTTCTATGGGTGTTTTGTTCCCATTTCTAAGAAAGGGTAAAGTGTCCACACTTTGGTCTTCGTTCTTCTTGAATTTCATGCGTTTGGCAAGTTGTATCTTATATCTTGGGTATCCTAAGTTTCTGGGCTAATATCCACTTATCAGTGAGTACATATTGTGCGAGTTCCTTTGTGATTGGGTTACTTCACTCAGGATGATACCCTCCAGGTCCATCCATTTGCCTAGGAATTTCATAAATTCATTTTTTAATAGCTGAGTAGTATTCCATTGTGTAAATGTACCACATTTTCTGTATCCATTCCTCTGTTGAGGGGCATCTGGGTTCTTTCCAGCTTCTGGCTATTATAAATAAGGCTGCTATGAACATAGTGGAGCATGTGTTCTTCTTACCGGTTGGGACATCTTCTGGATATATGCCCAGGAGAGGTATTGCGGGATCCTCTGGTAGTACTATGTCCAATTTTCTGAGGAACCGCCAGACTGATTTCCAGAGTGGTTGTACAAGCTTGCAATCCCACCAACAATGGAGGAGTGTTCCCCTTTCTCCACATCCTCGCCAGCATCTGCTGTCACCTGAGTTTTTGATCTTAGCCGTTCTGACTGGAGTGAAGTGGAATCTCAGTGTTGTTTTGATTTGCATTTCCCTGATGATTAAGGATGTTGAACATTTTTTCAGGTGCTTCTCTGCCATTCGGTATTGCTCAGCTGAGAATTCTTTGTTCAGTTCTGAGCCCCATTTTTTAATGGGGTTATTTGATTTTCTGGAGTCCACCTTCTTTAGTTCTTTATATATATTGGATATTAGTCTCCTATCCGATTTGGGATAGGTAAAGATCCTTTCCCAATCTGTTGGTGGCCTTTTTGTCTTATTGACGGTGCCTTTTGCTTTGCAGAAGCGTTGCAATTTTATGAGGTCCCATTTATCGATTCTTGATCTTAGAGCACAAGCCATTGCTGTTCTATTCAGGAATTTTTCCCCTGTACCCATATCTTTGAGGCTTTTCCCTACTTTCTCCTCTATAAGTTTCAGTGTCTCTGGTTTTATGTGGAGTTCCTTAATCCACTTAGATTTGACCTTAGTACAAGGAGATAGAAATGGATCAATTCGCATTCTTCTACATGATAACCGCCAGTTGTGCCAGCACCATTTGTTGAAAATGCTGTCTTTTTTCCACTGGATGGTTTTTGCTCCCTTGTCAAAGATCAAGTGACCATAGGTGTGTGGATTCATCTCTGGGTCTTCAATTCTGTTCCATTGGTCTACATGTCTGTCACTATACCAGTACCATGCAGTTTTGATCACAATTGCTCTGTAGTACAGTTTTAGGTCAGGCATGGTGATTCCACCAGAGGTTCTTTTATCCTTGAGAAGAGTTTTTGCTATCCTCGGTTTTTTGTTATTCCAGATGAATCTGCTGATTGCCCTTTCTAATTTGTTGAAGAATTGAGTTGGAATTTTGATGGGTATTGCATTGAATCTGTAGATTGCTTTTGGCAAGATGGCCATTTTTACAATGTTGATCCTGCCAATCCATGAGCATGGGAGATCTTTCCATCTTCTGAGATCTTTAATTTCTTTCTTTAGAGACTTGAAGTTCTTATCATACAGATCTTTCACTTCCTTAGTTAGAGTCATGCCAAGGTATTTTATATTATTTGTGACTATTGAGAAGGGTGTTGTTTCCCTAATTTCTTTCTCAGCCTGTTTATCCTTTGTGTACAGAAAGACCATTGACTTGTTTGAGTTAATTTTATATCCAGCTAATTAATTGAACGTGTTTATCAGGCTTAGGAGTTCTCTGGTGGAATTTTTAGGGTCACTTATATATACTATCATATCATCTGCAAAAAGTGATATTTTGACTTCTTCCTTTCCAATTTGTATCCCCTTGATCTCCTTTTGTTGTCTAATTGCCCTGGCTAGGACTTCAAGTACAATGTTGAATAGGTAGGGCAAGAGTGGACAGCCTTGTCTAGTCCCTGATTTTAGTGGGATTGAAAGAGCATATTTTTAAAGTACCTGCCCCACCCTTGACTTCCCAAAGGTCATCACTTCAATATTTCCTTATATCTCCTTCTAGCAAATTTCCTCGCCAAGGTACAATTCTTTACACATGCAGCCTATCAAGGATCACACTAGGCAAACAACTTTCCCCCATTAAATGGAAAAGAACTTCATTACTGGAAAGTCCAATTTCCTCATCTTTTCTACAGATTTCTAGGACAGACTATAAATGTTACCAACTTGTTAAACTTCACAAAATGAAAAAGATCTCTCTGTATTATTTCTTACAAGTGCCTGCAAGTCTCTGTCTCTATGAATTTTTTCACAAGCTTTCTGCTATTTTCCTATCTTTGGAGAAATGTCTATCCATGTTCTTTGTCCATTAAAAAATAAAAATTAGGTTACTTCTTTTCCCACTCTAAGTTCTGCAGGGCTTCCTTGTTTCTTTCTTTCTGTGAGTTGCTTGCCTGTGTGTCTACTGCATTTTTATTTTGAGTGATTCCTTTTCTATAGAAAAGTAATCTTTTTCGTTTCATGCAATCTTATTTTCTTGTGTATGAATTTCATACATGAACATGCTATTTGTTTGTTTTTAAAATAAAATCCACTACCATTCTCTCAACTCCTCTCTTATACCCTCCACCAGTCTTTCCTCCCAATTTTATTTGATTTATTTTTGATTTAGAAACTCAACTTTTAGTATAATAACAGAATTTCCACTTCTAGTTTTACTCTCCTATATATTAAAATCCAATTTTCTGAAGACACTCTCCTTAGGTCATCATGTCCTTTGGGTGAAATTGATGAAAATTATTCATTGCCTGTACCTCAAAGTTGACTATACAACTTGAAATATATATCAGAGCCCATTGAACTCTGTTTCTGCTTTTATGTCACAATCATACTATTTTAATTATGGAATATTTGTAGTATAATTTTAAATGAGAAAATATGATTCCTCTTATCAACATTTTTACCATATTAAAGGAGGAAACCACATACACCTTCCTAACTTTTAAATATCATTGTGGAATATTAGATGATCCCATAAATTTTGGTTTTTTTTTAAGATCTGAAAAATGACCAGTCATTCTTTTATCCTTTTCTTTAATTTAAAGAACTCTGAACCTGCATTTGATGGTAAATCTGTTAGTGATAAATTCTTTTAAACTTTTTTATAACAAAGGAAGGCTTTGGGGTCTAGCAAGATGGCTCAGTAGTTCAGATCACCAATTTCTCTCCCAGAAGACATCCACATAAAGACACACACCCATTTGTAACTCCAGTCCTGTGACATCTGATGCTCCTCTATGTCCTCCTAGGGCTCTGCACACACATGGCGCACTTGGGGAGGGAAATCGCTTATATACATGAAAAAATTTAAAAAGAAAAATTTTGTTTCTCTTAGTCTTTAATATATATACAAATTTTAGCTGACAGTTTTGGCTCAACAATAGACAATCTGTTGCTTTCTAATGTACATTTTCCCTTTGCTCAATGAAAATTTCAAATCGATTTTATGAATATATGGTAGTGTCATATTTTTCAGGATGCTTTCAAATTTTTCTTCTTCATCTTCAGTTTTACAGAATTATAATGTATTTTATGATGCCATTTGTCTTGGGCTCAGATTCTTGGGCCTAAAAAGGCTTTATACTCCAAATATTGTTTCAGTCAGCCTCCTATACTCAAAGTTCTATCCTTTTGAAAACTGGTTATACAAAAGGTGAAATATTTTGTAATTATCCTATAGGTCACTTATGCTCTATTTCTCTTCAGCTTATTTTCAGACTGTTGTTCAAACTGGATAAGCTTTTATTATTCTGTCCTCAAATTTATGTCCCCTGTCATCTCTATTCTCCTATTAAGCTCATTCAGCAAGTCATTTATTTCTGTTGTTATTTTTTCAAATGTATAATTTTCATTTAGTTCTGTTTGTGACTTGTTTTCCTATACTCTATTTTTTACAGTTATTTCAAGAGAATATATAATTGATTGCAGAAGCATCCTTGTGATAAATGCTTTTAAATCCTTGTCAAATAATTTCATCAGATTTATTTCAGTGTCAGCATCAATTGATTTTTTTCTTCATTCAAGTTATAATTTTCTTGATATGATGTCTTTTAAATTTATCTTGGACACTGTGTCCCTATGTTACGACACTCTGAAGACTGTATTTTTTCCAATAAGCTTTCACACACTTTTAGTCTAGCATGTAGATCTTGACCTATTTTTTTATCAATAGCATTATTTTTTTCTTTGAGAATTTCATTCAATATCTTTGATCATATTTCACCTCCTCTCCAAATTCAGCCAATCTTCCTACACATCCCTACCTAAGCAAATTCATATACTTGCTCTTTCTTTAAAATAAACAAAACACTACATTGAGTCTGCTTTGGTTTGGCCAACTACTCTTGGACACTTGTTAGTAATATTCAATGTGTCACAACATTAAACAAAATGACTCACCAGCAGCAATCAATTATTAATAGCCTCTTGTCTAGTTGTGATACTTAGTGCCTACCTCCCCTCTTCCATGGTAAGATTTTGTCTGGCTTTAGCTTGCACAGGTCTTATGGATGCTGTCACAATTGCTATGAGCCCATATGTGTCTTGAAAACAGTTTCCTTGAAGTCATCCTCTCTCTGGTTCTTAATATATTCTATTTCTTATCCACATAGATTCCTGAGCCTTCAGAATAGAGATGTGATATAGATGTGCCATTTTGTGGACTATAGTTGCAAAGGAGTTTGTTTTCGGAGACTTAATGTTGTTACTCTGGCCGGCATCTTTCAGCTGATACCATGTGTGCCTTTTAAATATTTCTAGCACTGATGAAACTTGGAAATGTCATTGTTAGAATGCAAAGTGTTCTAGTAAGGGGAGGTCATATAGAGATCCCTCTAGAGATGCTTCAAATTGCTCTTGGTAGGAGTAAAGTCTATCTTAACTAGGATAATAAGAGATGTCCAATATTAAGCTGCTTACTTTTGAACAGCTTTTTTTTTTCAGTTCTTCTTGCCCTTTTTGATATCACTCAGTAAGGGAGGATAGTTCATGTGAACAAAGATGAAGACTGGGCCTTTGGCAATCCATAAAATATTTATTTTACTATCTTTATTGAAATACAATAGAACTAATAAATAATTCGCCCATGTTAGCATTAAAAACGATTTTAGTAAAGGTATGGACTTGTGTAAACATAGTTTCCAAATGCTGACACCATTGCATACACTAGCAAGATTTTGCTGAAAGGACCCAGATATAGCCCTCTCTTGTGAGACTATGCCGGGGCCTAGCAAACACAGAAGTGGATGATCACAGTCAGCTATTGGATGGGTCACACGGCCCCTTATGGAGGAGCTAGAGAAATTACCCAAGGAGCTAAAGGGATCTGCAACCCTATAGGTGGAACAACAATATGAACTAACCAGTACCCGGGAGCTCTTGTCTTTAGCTGCATATGTATCAAAAGATGGCCTAGTCGGTCATCACTGCAAAGAGAGGCCCATTGGACTTGCAAACTTTATATGCCCCAGTACAGGGGAATGCCAGGGCCAAAAAGGGGCAGTGGGTGGGTAGGGGATTGGGGGGGTGGGTATGGGGGACCTTTGGGATAGCATTGAAAATGTAAATGAGGAAAATACCTAATTAAAAAAAAAGAATATTAAAAAAAAGCAAAAAAAAAGACAGTCTAGTTTTAGAATATTTCCACACACTTGTTTTTTTTGTCTATTTATTTATTTATATTTATTTATTCACTTTACATCCCTATTGCAGCAGCTCTCCTCCAAGTCACGCTTCTTCATCCCTCTCCCCTTCTACTCTGAGAAGGGGGAGGACCTTGGTTATAAACCCATGCTGGCACATCAAGCCACTGAAGGACTAGCCACATATTCTCACAGTGAGGCCTGACAAGGAGGCCCAGTTAAGAGAACAGGATCCAAAAACAGACATCAGAGTCAGGGACAGTCCCCACCTCCCAGTTGTTGGGGGACCTGAATGAAGACCAAGCTGCACATCTGTTACATATGTGCAAGGAGACCTAGCTCCAGTTCTTTGGTTGGTGGTTCAGTCTCTGGGAACCCCCAAGGGTCAAGTTAATTGATTCTCTGATCTTCCTGTGGAGTCCTTATCCTCTTCAGGTTCCTAAATCCTTCCCCCAACTCTTCCACAAGACTCCTCAATCTCCATCCAATGTTTGGCTGTGGGTCTCTGCATCTGTTTCCATCTGCTGCTGGGTTCCAGCTTTAACTTTCTACTTGTCCTCATCATGTTCCCCATGCTATGTGCAAGAGTTCTGTAGGCAGCTAAGGCCTTTCTTTGTCTCTTCTTAGCATATCGGCAGCAATGCAGAACCTTGGTCTCCAGAAATATGTAGATATATATCAAGGCCTATCATAGTCATCTTGTGCTTCAGATTTTCCTAACTTGAGATCTATCTGCAAGGATATTGCTTACAACAAAGATCACAAAGTCAAATTGTGATGTTTTTCTTCCTCTACTCATTTGTCACCAAGACCAACTCTTTCTCCTATTTTCAGGAATGTGGACTTTGCTGCTGCACTCCTAATCAATTCAGCTACCTCTCATAGTGAAGTTGCTGGTTTTATAGCTTGCTTCATCCTACTAGAACTGTTGTACTGATGGAGACAGTGAGAATATGAGCCAAGATGAAAAGAGATTGGTTCCCTGATGGTCCTATCTAAGACACAATAGTTGCCTTTTTTTTCTAATTGACACATGAAAGCAGTTACTACAGGACAAATGGTGCTTTGTGGGCAGAAAGTTTGAAGAATTAAAAATATTGACATAATTCATAAAAGCCTATTACTGTTTTCAATATCATTGTTGATCTGCTACATTTCCTTCTTCAAGAAGTGGCCAGATCATATTCTTGCTCTAAAATACACTAAAATAAAATAAAATAAAATCCTAATTCCTAAATGTAACCTAAGGGACTCTCATGACCTGACTTCTGTTAGCCTCTTAAAGTGCACCTCTTCTTACTTTTCTCATTACTATTTCTTGATTGGTCCATTCTGCAGTACCAGGATACCAATCTTCCCACACCTGCAACAATCACACCTGTGCGTCTTAGTTATTTTGTTAACTTGACACAAGCTCAGGTGATTTGGGAAGAGAGAACCTCAACTGAAAAAAAAAGCTCCCCTAAGATTGGCCTGTAGGCTGTGGAGTGTTTCCTGATAAATGGTTGATGTGAAAAGTGCCACCTTTCTGCAAGTGGTCCTGAGCTGTAGAAGAAATCAAACTGAGAAAGGCAGAAGACAACATCTCTTCATGACCTCTGTTTCAATTTCTACCTTCAGAGTCCTGCCCTGTTTGAGTTCCTGACTTAGTTTCCCTTCACAGTAGAATGTGAACTGTATAATGAAATAAACCCTTTCCTCCATGACTTGTTTCTGGCATAGTGTTTTTTTCACAGCAGTAGAAAAGCAAACTAGGACAACACTCTGCCCTTAGATATCTTGTATTTGCCCTTCCCTTTGCCAGAAATGCAGAATACAACTTTTCTTCTAATCACATAGATCTAACTACCTAAGATACATCTTCTCTGTCCACTGAAAACATCACCATTGATCCTATTGTTCTATTTAATAGTAACATTAATAATAGCAATCAAATTATAACATCTGTGTTAGTTCATTGCTTGCACTGAAGCCTTCTGATACAAATTCCACTGCTGCAGCTGGTATTATGTGTGATCTCAACCCATGCCTTGCATAGCTGTTAATGATCTATGGGTATTTTTGCCTGTATAAATAAATAAACTTTTATGTTGGGTATTTTGCCATCCTTTTACAATTCTTTGTGACAGGTGGTTTTCCTTCTGTATAATGTACTACCAGCCATGCCCATCACCATCTTCTCAGTTTCCTAACTTGGAATACTTAGTGTCACTGAGAATGCACTACATTACTTGATTCTGTATCTCTCCTTTTGGTCCACCTTCAGCCAAAATGGCCTCACTGAACCCTCTGCTCTTACAGGTCCCTCTTTATATATTTCCTTACCCCCATTTTCTCTAATAACTCAATAGTAAACAGCAAAGATAACCAGAGTTCTTGTCTTTCCTTTTTCTTTTTCTTTTTCTTTTTCTTTTCCATTCATACCAACAGCAACCTATGTATTCATGCACATAGTACTGTGATTACCCTTTACTTCCTAAGATGGCTGGCACCTGAGGGCAGGTTTTTATTTTATTTTATTTTATTTGACTATTTATTACTGCACTTTAATAAAGTTTCTACCCTGTCATAGCGATGGTTCTAGAAGAATGTATTCTAATTTCAGGAGAGTAGAAAACTGGTGGCCAGGTCACCAATCTAACTGAGAGAAATAACACTTCACCCTACAACATCATAGTCCCCCCTTGAACATTGCTAAACCTCTTTCTGAAAGAATTTCTGTAATCTAAATTTTTTAAATATAGTAAATTCAACAAACAACCTATCTCCAAATGTACAAATCTCATTGTAAAAACCATAAGTAATATGTAAAAAAAAAGGTGTCATAAATGCTCCAATAATAATTAATCTCACACTGTCTCCTTTGGAAGTGAATTAAATGAAATTACAAACAAAGAACACAAAAGAATGACTATAATTATGCGCAAAGAAACTGAATAAGACACAAATTCTTGAAGAACTACCAAAAGAATATAAAAGACTGAATTGACTAAAATGTCAATGCAGAATATAAAAAAGAAATTCAATAAGGAGATATAAATGGTGAAAAAACAAATGGAAATACTCGAAATGAAGATAAGTCAATTCAGAATCTCTGTGAAAAGCCTCGTCAACAGAATAAGTCAAGGCTAAGGCAATCTATCAGAGAGTAAAAGCATAGTAGAGGAACTAACACTCAAACAAAGACAAAGATAAACTATAAATAATAAGTGATAATTTCAAGATGTACAGGAGAAAAATGTACCAAAAGTTGTCCAAAAAGCCTAAACCTAAGAATCATGGTCATAGAAGGAGAAATTCAAAAATCATACAAAATGCTTTCAATGAAATCATGTTGCTCTGTCTATCACCCAGTGAGATCAGTGTGCATGGGAATTCTGCCTGGCCAGTGCACTATCACCTGTGGATACTGGTGCATCACTTTTTTCTTTTTCTTTTTCTTTTTCTTTTTCTTTTTCTTTTTCTTTTTCTTTTTCTTTTCTTCTTTTCTTTTCTTTTTTTTGAATTTTATTTTATTTTTTTAATTAGGTATTTTCTTCATTTACATTTACAATTCTATCCCAAAAGCCCCCCATACCATCCCCCCACTCCCCTCAGGCCCCCACTCCCACTTCTTGGCCCTGGCGTTCACCTGTATTGAGGCATATAAATTTTGCAAGACCGATGGGCCTCTCTTTCCAATGATGGCCGACTAGTCCATCTTCTAATACATATGCAGATAGAAACACGAGCTCAGGGTGGGGGGGGGGGTAACTGGTTAGTTCATATTGTTGTTCCACCTATAGGGTTGCAGACCCCTTTAGCTCCTTGGATACTTTCTCTAGCTCCTCCATTGGGGGCCCTGTGATCCATCCAATAGCTGATTGTGAGCATCTACTTCTGTGTTTGCTAGGCCCTGGCATAGCCTTAGAAGGGACAGCTTTATCTGGGTCCGTTCAGCAAAATCTATGCATGTATGCAATGGTGTCAGCGTTTGGAGGCTGATTATGGGATGGATCCCTGGGTATGGCAGTCTCTAGATGGTCCATCCTTTCATCTCAGCTTCAAACTTTGTCTCTGTAACTCCTTCCATGGGTGTTTTGTTCCCAATTCTAAGAAGGGGCAAAGTGTACAACCACTCTGGAAATCAGTCTGGCGGTTCCTCAGAAAATTGGACATGGCACTACCGGTGGATCCAGCAATACCTCTTCTGGGCATATATCCAGAAGATGTTCCAACTGGTAAGAAGGACACATGCTCCACTATGTTCATAGCAGCCTTATTTATAATAGCCAGAAGCTGGAAAGAACCCAGATGTCCCTCAACAGAGGAATGGATACAGAAAATGTGGTACATTTACACAATGGAGTACTACTCAGCTATTAAAAAGAATGAATTTATGAAATTCCTAGGCAAATGGATGGACCTGGAGGGCATCATCCTGAGTGAGGTAACCCAATCACAAAAGAACTCACATGATATGTACTCACTGATAAGTGGATATTAGCCCAGAAACTTAGAATACCCAAGATACAAGATACAATCTGCATCATTTTTTCTAACTCTACTCCCTTGCACCTTGAGAAGAGTGGAAGAGACTCCAGCCTTGCCCTTTCACCCAATGAGATTAGCATCAATGAATATACACACACACACAAACACACACACACAAACACAAACAAACACAAACACAGACACACACTGGGTTGACAGTTGGAGAAAGAAGGCCCCAGGTTTAACCATACCTGTTGCTCACTCCTGCTATTCCATGGAGGAGTCTCCTGGCCCACACATCACCCAGTGAAATTATGTTGTCAGAGGTCCCAATCTTGCCTACTTCCCAGTGATATCAGCATATGAGATGCTTCAGTCCAGTACTTTGTGATCAGCATGTGGATCATACAGGATTGGCTTTAAATAAAAGGAGTGTGGTGAGGATGCTGGCAAAGAACTGAAGAGACTGATGACAGGCATCTTTCTCAAGCATTCTGTTTTTTATCTGAGAGGCCAGGTCATTTGCTGAACCCAGAGCTTGTGATTTGGTTCGTTTAGACCCCTGTTTATTAAATGTGTTCTTTTGTAAGAGTTGCCATGGTCATGGTGTCTCCTCACAGCAACAGAAACACTTACTAAGATAAGGAGTAACTTGTATGGTGAAAATGAGCAGGCTCTCTGGCATCATCTTCTCGTGATATTCTGTGTAAGCTCATTCATTTCACTACACTACCTTAGACCAATTACTCTGGAAGTTTGAGTCTACATTGCTTCTTGTATAAGACAATGGAAATGGCATTGTTTCACATGTCACAATGAAGGGTTAGCAAACATACATAGAAAAGAGGTATGCTTTTCTTCATAATTAGCAGTTGCTTTATATACATTAAAATTCTTTCAGTCTCATTTCCTAGAAGCCAAAGTTCCAAGATGATTAGAAAAACATTGTGTATGAGATGTTTAATGGTAGGGAGGACATTTGTGGGCGTAGGAACATTATGAGAACTGAAGGAGTAGCATAATTTAGGCAATTGTTAAAAACAGAGACTTTTAGGGGGAGATGGGCCCTTAAAAACACAGTTACATGAGTAAATGAAAGGAGAACATGACCTCTCCAACATATCTTTTGAGGAGGTTTTTATTGTAGATATGAGGGAGATTACAGCCAGAGGCATCTGGAAGAGTAGGTAGAGAAAGTGGTAGATTAAACGTGAACCAGACTATGAGAAGGGAGGGAGGTGAGAATGAGAAGAGAAAAAACAGTGTGGGCAAAGGCAACACAGAGAGTGGAGCAAGAGACAGAGGACCAAGAGAGAGGGGACAAACAGATCAAGAAAGCATGTGGACAAAATGCAGCGGTAGGAATTAGTAGCTGGGAGAAGGGAAGTCCATGGGCAGACATTTAGGGTAGGGGATTTGGTAAAAAGATCTGAGAGAAGACATAGGTACCGAGTCAGTCTGGAGACCAGAAGACACTTTGGTTTGCTTAAGCACAACAATTAGCCATTTGTGCTGAATTTCTTTTGGACCCAACAATGGGTTTGACCAGACTTCTGATCTTCCATGAGTGAGTCCTACAACACACTTTGTCTTGTATCATAGCACTCTTTATTTCTGATTGTTAAACACAATGATGCTTTGAGTTTTGGGATAGTCTACATTTCTCTCATACTTTCTTCCCACAGGGCTGGTTAGCTTTCTGGTGACTTAATTAATACTATGATCAAAGCAACTAGTTTTATATCAACTTTATACAAACTAGAGTCATCTGAGAACCCTCCATTGAGAAATTGCTTCAATAAAATGTGGCTAAAGGCAAGCCTGTATGGCCTTTTCTTGATTAGAGGAGATTGGTGTGGGAGGACCAGTCCATTGTGAGTGGTGCCACCCCTGGGCCAGTGGTCCTGGAATCTATATATGTAGGCTGAGCAACCCATGGGGACTAAGCCAGTACACAGCACTCCTCTATGGCCTCTTCATCAGCTTCTGTTTCCAGGTTGTGGCCCTGATTTAGTACCTGCCATCACTGCCTTCAGTGATGAACTGTGATAGGGAGAAATAAGTGACATAAACCCTTTCTTCCCCAAGTTGCTTTTGGTCATTTTGTTTCATCACAGAAAAAAAAAAACCCAAAAAACAAAAAAACAACAACAAAAATTCTAAGAAATACAGGGAGGAAAATGTTTATTTGGCTTACAGAGCCTTGCTGCATGTTATTTCCCTGGTTTAGACTGGATATCCCATTCCAATAATGTATACTTTAAATTTGAATCATTAATGATTATTTGTGTGTTCATAGGTTCACAGAAATGCAGGTACCTGCAGAGACCAGATAAACCAGATCTCCTTGAAACTGGTAAACCAACAAACATGGGTGCTAGGATCTGGGACTCAAACTAGGGTCCTCTACAGAAGCAGTACATGATCTTAACCACTGATTCATTTCTCTAGCACCCAGTTGCTATTTTCAATTAAGAGTTTACATATTCTCTGATTCTCACAAGAAAAGACTAGGACCACATTATAAACTGATGATCAATTCTAGTTCATCTATTCAAACTATAATAGAGTTATTCCAGAAAGAACAGCAGTGGCACTAAGAGAAAATGAGCTCCCTGTTTCAGGAAGTATTCAAAAGAAGACTTGTTAGTCCACTGACAAAATAACAGTCCAACAGATGAAGAAAAAATGAGAAGAATCCTGGGGTTCTTTCCAAAAATTACATTAGGAGATTCTATGATAAATATTCTTGAGCTGTCTCTCCAGTCATAAGGCTTGATGGATTTACACTGAGTCAGCTCCATTTTCTCTTGTTTATTGCTTCAACTTCAATAATCTTCTTGCTGGGATTAGGAGAAAGTCTTTAACCTCAGAATGTGACTTAGTTAATGGCCATACAGAGATTGGAGACCCATGACCTTGTCCTCATTAGCTCTGTCCTCTAATCCCCAAATTCACACACACACACACACACACACACACACACACACACACACACACAAAACTTCTGGTATGCAACAGTGAAATTAACCCTAAGGGAAGAGTTTCACACCAGGCAAAGTGATATAATCTGGTGACATCCCATTTCGACATGATAACATTGTGCTCTACTTAAAAATGAAATTTTCAGGGTGATAAAAATTAAGATGGTGGTTTTGAACTATTTAATAAAGGAATTTTCTACCAAAGTGAGAAAAAATGTTATGCAAAAGGATTTGCAGTTTCAACCATGCAGAGACATAAATATCACATATTAATAGATTTGACCTAGTTGCAATCATAGACAGTTCCACTCTCATTTTGTCTCCCTCACATGTTTGTTCTCTATTTGGATAACTTTTCTGAAAGATCATGGGACAACTGGTTATGCAAGAATAATAAATGGATGAGTGGTACAATAATAACACTGACAACAGATTGTTCTTAAAGAAGTATTTCTAACCTGACACAAAATTATTCAGGCTTGTTGATTGCTGGTCTATATTACTATTGCTGTGAGTAACTTAAAATTGCACATTAACTTATTACATTCCATAGCTAAATTTTCAATTACATTTCATAGTTGCAAATAAAATAAAGCCATCACTGGAATACCTGTTGAGTTCTCTACCTGTCAAACAAGGAAAGGCTATTGTAATACTTCCTGGCAAATCATTGTGGAACTTTGGAGTTATGTGGAAATTTCAAATTCACACGAGATGAATATTTTCATTTTTAGTGGATACATGAACATTTGAGTATCTCATAAAAACAATACACTTTTTCTTCAGAACAAATCACATTTATATTTATACACATAATTTTATATAGCTTCCAAGGGATTAAATGTCCACCCTTTTTGAAGACTGTGCTGGCTAGATTTATGTCACTTTGACACAAACTAGAATCATTTTAGAAGAGGGAACCTCAAGAAAAAAATTTTTCCTACCAGACTGGCCTGTGAGCAATTCTATGTTGCATCTTCTTGTGTGATGATTAATGTTGGAGAGTGAAGTTCACTCTGAGGATGCTGCCCCTGGCCTGATGATCCTAGGTATTGTAAGAAAGAAAATAACAAACACCATGAAGATGAAGCCAGTGGACAGCACTCTTCCATGGCCTCTGCATCAGTTCCAACTTCCACTGGTCTGCTTTGAATTCTTACCCTGACTTCCTTCAATGGTGGACTGTGGACTGTGACAGAGAACTAGGAACTGAAATAATCCTTTCCTCTACAAGCTGCTTTCGTTAAAAGTGTGTTTTATCACAGCAATAGAGACCTTAAGACAAAACCCACCCACAAAGCACCGATTAAGATGCTGTATTCTTACACAGCCTTTTCCATTTAAAGACAAGGAAGCTGAGCTAAAGGTAGGACTGTTGGTACTTATCCACAATCCCAGTACATAGGAGGCAGAGGCAGAATGATCACTCTGAATTCAAGGTCTACATAGTGAGTTTGAGGCCAGCCAGGGCTATCTATAAGAGAATGCCATGTCTTAAAAACAAACACAACAAACAAACAAATATAAGGACGCTGAGCAAAAAGACCTATCTAAATTTACCTCCCGGAAGATTTCCAATTGCAACTTGGTTAAAACACAGAAAACTTGTTTGGGGTGGGGAGAGGTAGTAGGTTACAGAGAATGTGTAAACACATGTGTGTGGTGCACATGTTTATTATATAGAGATCAAAGGTGAATGTCAGATAGTTTCCTCCACCATGTCTTTAGAGACGGAATCTCTTACTGAACCTAGTACTCGCTAATTAGCTAGTGACTCACTAATGAAATCCAGTGATCACTTGTCTTCAGCAAACACACACACAGAGTGAGAGACAGAGACAGAGTTATAGATGCATTAACTCATGCCTGGATTCTTAAAATATGAGTTCAGGATACCCAACCCCAGGTAATCATGTTTGCATGGGAGGAAACTTACTGACTGAATTTTCTCTCTAGCCCCTAAAGCATAGGAAACTTAAAACTGGAATTGAAGGGGGAGGCGGCCTAAGCCACAGCAGCAGCGGTCGCCATCTTGGTCCGGGACCCGCCGAACTTAGGAAATTAGTCTGAACAGGTGAGAGGGTGCGCCAGAGAACCTGACAGCTTCTGGAACAGGCAGAAGCACAGAGGCGCTGAGGCAGCACCCTTTGTGGGCCGGGGACAGCCGGCCACCATCTGGACCGGAGGACAGGTGCCCGCCCGGCTGGGGAGGCGGCCTAGGCCACAGCAGCAGCGGTCGCCATCTTGGTCCGAGACCCACCGAACTTAGGAAATTAGTCTGAACAGGTGAGAGGGTGCGCCAGAGAACCTGACAGCTTCTGGAACAGGCAGAAGCACAGAGGCGCTGAGGCAGCACCCTGTGTGGGCCGGGGACAGCCGGCCACCTTCCGGACCAGAGGACAGGTGCCCACCCAGCTGGGGAGGCGGCCTAAGCCACAGCAGCAGCGGTCGCCATCTTGGTCCGGGACCCGCCGAACTTAGGAAATTAGTCTGAACAGGTGAGAGGGTGCGCCAGAGAACCTGACAGCTTCTGGAACAGGCGGAAGCACAGAGGCGCTGAGGCAGCACCCTTTGTGGGCCGGGGACAGCCGGCCACCATCCGGACCGGAGGACAGGTGCCCGCCCGGCTGGGGAGGCGGCCTAGGCCACAGCAGCAGCGGTCGCCATCTTGGTCCGAGACCCGCCGAACTTAGGAAATTAGTCTGAACAGGTGAGAGGGTGCGCCAGAGAACCTGACAGCTTCTGGAACAGGCAGAAGCACAGAGGCGCTGAGGCAGCACCCTGTGTGGGCCGGGGACAGCCGGCCACCTTCCGGACCAGAGGACAGGTGCCCACCCAGCTGGGGAGGCAGCCTAAGCCACAGCAGCAGCGGTCGCCATCTTGGTCCGGGACCCGCCGAACTTAGGAAATTAGTCTGAACAGGTGAGAGGGTGCGCCAGAGAACCTGACAGCCTCTGGAACAGGCAGAAGCACAGAGGGGCTGAGGCAGCACCCTGTGTGGGCCGGGGACAGCCAGCCACCTTCCGGACCGGAGGACAGGTGCCCGCCCGGCTGGGGAGGCGGCCTAAGCCACAGCAGCAGCGGTCGCCATCTTGGTCCTGGACCCGCCGAACTTGGGAAATTGGTCTGAACAGGTGAGAGGGTGCGCCAGAGAACCTGACAGCTTCTGGAACAGGCGGAGGCACAGAGGCGCTGAGGCAGCACCCTTTGTGGGCCGGGGACAGCCGGCCACCGTCCGGACCGGAGGACAGGTGCCCGCCCGGCTGGGGAGGCGGCCTAAGCCACAGCAGCAGCGGTCGCCATCTTGGTCCCGGGACTCCAAGGAACTTAGGAATTTAGTCTGCTTAGGTGAGAGTCTGTACCACCTGGGAACTGCCAAAGCAACACAGTGTCTGAGAAAGGTCCTGTTTTGGGCCTTCTTCTTCGGCCAGGAGGAGGTCCAAATACAAGATATCTGAGCACCTTCCCTGTAAGAGAGCTTGCCAGCAGAGAGTGCTCTGAGCACTGAAACTCAGAGGAGAGAATCTGTCTCCCAGGTCTGCTGAGAGACGGTAACAGAATCACCAGAAGAACAATCTCTAAACAGAGTCAACTATAACTACTAACTCCAGAGATTACCAGATGGCGAAAGGTAAACGGAGGAATCTTACTAACAGGAACCAAGACCACTCACCATCACCAGAAACCAGCACACCCACTTTGCCCAGTCCAGGGAACCCCAACACACCTGAGAACCTAGACCTAGATTTAAAAGCATATCTCATGATGATGGTAGAGGACATCAAGAAGGACTTTAATAAATCACTTAAAGAAATACAGGAGAACACTGCTAAAGAGTTACAAGTCCTTAAGGAAAAACAGGAAAACACAATCAAACAGGTAGAAGTCCTTACAGAAAAAGAGGAAAAAACATACAAACAGGTGATGGAAATGAACAAAACCATACTAGACCTAAAAAGGGAAGTAGACACAATAAAGAAAACTCAAAGCGAGGCAACACTAGAGATAGAAACCCTAGGAAAGAAATCTGGAACCATAGATTTGAGCATCAGCAACAGAATACAAGAGATGGAAGAGAGAATCTCAGGTGCAGAAGATTCCATAGAGAACATTGGCACAACAATCAAAGAAAATGGAAAATGCAAAAAGATCCTAACTCAAAATATCCAGGAAATCCAGGACACAATAAGAAGACCAAACGTACGGATAATAGGAGTGGATGAGAATGAAGATTTTCAACTCAAAGGTCCAGCAAACATCTTCAACAAAATTATTGAAGAAAACTTCCCAAATCTAAAGAATGAGATGCATATGAACATACAAGAAGCCTACAGAACTCCAAATAGACTGGACCAGAAAAGAAATTCCTCCCGACACATAATAATCAGAACATCAAATGCACTAAATAAAGATAGAATACTAAAAGCAGTAAGGGAAAAAGGTCAAGTAACATATAAAGGCAAGCCTATCAGAATTACACCAGATTTTTCACCAGAGACTATGAAAGCCAGAAGAGCCTGGACAGATGTTATACAGACACTAAGAGAACACAAACTGCAGCCCAGGCTACTATACCCAGCCAAACTCTCAATTATCATAGAGGGAGAAACCAAAGTATTCCACGACAAAACCAAATTCACGCATTATCTCTCCACGAATCCAGCCCTTCAAAGGATAATAACAGAAAAAAACCAATACAAGAACGGGAACAACGCCCTAGAAAAAACAAGAAGGTAATCCCTCAACAAACCTAAAAGAAGACAGCCACAAGAACAGAATGCCACCTTTAACAACTAAAATAACAGGAAGCAACAATTACTTTTCCTTAATATCTCTTAACATCAATGGTCTCAACTCGCCAATAAAAAGACATAGACTAACAAACTGGCTACACAAACAAGACCCAACATTTTGCTGCTTACAGGAAACTCATCTCAGAGAAAAAGATAGACACTACCTCAGAATGAAAGGCTGGAAAACAATTTTCCAAGCAAATGGTATGAAGAAACAAGCAGGAGTAGCCATCCTAATATCTGATAAGATTGACTTCCAACCCAAAGTCATCAAAAAAGACAAGGAGGGACACTTCATTCTCATCAAAGGTAAAATCCTCCAAGAGGAACTCTCAATTCTGAATATCTATGCTCCAAATACAAGAGCAGCCACATTCACTAAAGAAACTTTAGTAAAGCTCAAAGCACACATTGCACCTCACACAATAATAGTGGGAGACTTCAACACACCACTTTCACCAATGGACAGATCATGGAAACAGAAACTAAACAGGGACACACTGAAACTAACAGAAGTGATGAAACAAATGGATCTGACAGATATCTACAGAACATTTTATCCTAAAACAAAAGGATATACCTTCTTCTCAGCACCTCATGGTACCTTCTCCAAAATTGACCACATAATAGGTCACAAATCAGGCCTCAACAGATTCAAAAATATTGAAATTGTCCCATGTATCCTATCAGATCACCATGCACTAAGGCTGATCTTCAATAACAAAATAAATAACAGAAAGCCAACATTCACATGGAAACTGAACAACACTCTTCTCAATGATACCTTGGTCAAGGAAGGAATAAAGAAAGAAATTAAAGACTTTTTAGAGTTTAATGACAATGAAGCCACAACGTACCCAAACCTTTGGGACACAATGAAAGCATTTCTAAGAGGGAAACTCATAGCTATGAGTGCCTTCAAGAAAAAACGGGAGAGAGCACATACTAGCAGCTTGACAACACATCTAAAAGCTCTAGAAAAAAAGGAAGCAAATTCACCCAAGAGGAGTAGACGGCAGGAAATAATCAAACTCAGGGGTGAAATCAACCAAGTGGAAACAAGAAGAACTATTCAAAGAATTAACCAAACGAGGAGTTGGTTCTTTGAGAAAATCAACAAGATAGATAAACCCTTAGCTAGACTCACTAAAGGGCACAGGGACAAAATCCTAATTAACAAAATCAGAAATGAAAAGGGAGACATAACAACAGATCCTGAAGAAATCCAAAACACCATCAGATCCTTCTACAAAAGGCTATACTCAACAAAACTGGAAAACCTGGACGAAATGGACAAATTTCTGGACAGATACCAGGTACCAAAGTTGAATCAGGATCAAGTTGACCTTCTAAACAGTCCAATATCCCCTAAAGAAATAGAAGCAGTTATTAATAGTCTCCCAGCCAAAAAAAGCCCAGGACCAGACGGGTTTAGTGCAGAGTTCTATCAGACCTTCAAAGAAGATCTAACTCCAGTTCTGCACAAACTTTTTCACAAGATAGAAGTAGAAGGTATTCTACCCAACTCATTTTATGAAGCCACTATTACTCTGATACCTAAACCACAGAAAGATCCAACAAAGATAGAGAACTTCAGACCAATTTCTCTTATGAACATCGATGCAAAAATTCTTAATAAAATTCTCGCTAACCGAATCCAAGAACACATTAAAGCAATCATCCATCCTGACCAAGTAGGTTTTATTCCAGGGATGCAGGGATGGTTTAATATACGAAAATCCATCAATGTAATCCATTATATAAACAAACTCAAAGACAAAAACCACATGATCATCTCGTTAGATGCAGAAAAAGCATTTGACAAGATCCAACACCCATTCATGATAAAAGTTCTGGAAAGATCAGGAATTCAAGGCCAATACCTAAACATGATAAAAGCAATCTACAGCAAACCAGTAGCCAACATCAAAGTAAATGGAGAGAAGCTGGAAGCAATCCCACTAAAATCAGGGACTAGACAAGGCTGCCCACTTTCTCCCTACCTTTTCAACATAGTACTTGAAGTATTAGCCAGAGCAATTCGACAACAAAAGGAGATCAAGGGGATACAAATTGGAAAAGAGGAAGTCAAAATATCACTTTTTGCAGATGATATGATAGTATATATAAGTGACCCTAAAAATTCCAACAGAGAACTCCTAAACCTGATAAACAGCTTCGGTGAAGTAGCTGGATATAAAATTAACTCAAACAAGTCAATGGCCTTTCTCTACACAAAGAATAAACAGGCTGAGAAAGAAATTAGGGAAACAACACCCTTCTCAATAGCCACAAATAATATAAAATATCTCGGCGTGACTCTAACTAAGGACGTGAAAGATCTGTATGATAAAAACTTCAAATCTCTGAATAAAGAAATTAAAGAAGATCTCAGAAGATGGAAAGATCTCCCATGCTCATGGATTGGCAGGATCAACATTGTAAAAATGGCTATCTTGCCAAAAGCAATCTACAGATTCAATGCAATCCCCATCAAAATTCCAACTCAATTCTTCAACGAATTGGAAGGAGCAATTTGCAAATTTGTCTGGAATAACAAAAAACCTAGGATAGCAAAAAGTCTTCTCAAGGATAAAAGAACTTCTGGCGGAATCACCATGCCAGACCTAAAGCTTTACTACAGAGCAATTGTGATAAAAACTGCATGGTACTGGTATAGAGACAGACAAGTAGACCAATGGAATAGAATTGAAGATCCAGAAATGAACCCACACACCTATGGTCACTTGATCTTCGACAAGGGAGCTAAAACCATCCAGTGGAAGAAAGACAGCATTTTCAACAATTGGTGCTGGCACAACTGGTTGTTATCTTGTAGAAGAATGCGAATCGATCCATACTTATCTCCTTGTACTAAGGTCAAATCTAAGTGGATCAAGGAACTTCACATAAAACCAGAGACACTGAAACTTATAGAGGAGAAAGTGGGGAAAAGCCTTGAAGATATGGGCACAGGGGAAAAATTCCTGAAGAGAACAGCAATGGCTTGTGCTGTAAGATCGAGAATCGACAAATGGGACCTAATGAAACTCCAAAGTTTCTGCAAGGCAAAAGACACCGTCAATAAGACAAAAAGACCACCAACAGATTGGGAAAGGATCTTTACCTATCCTAAATCAGATAGGGGACTAATATCCAACATATATAAAGAACTCAAGAAGGTGGACTTCAGAAAATCAAATAACCCCATTAAAAAATGGGGCTCAGAACTGAACAAAGAATTCTCACCTGAGGAATACCGAATGGCAGAGAAGCACTTGAAAAAATGTTCAACATCCTTAATCATCAGGGAAATGCAAATCAAAACAACCCTGAGATTCCACCTCACACCAGTCAGAATGGCTAAGATCAAAAATTCAGGTGACAGCAGATGCTGGCGAGGATGTGGAGAAAGAGGAACACTCCTCCATTGTTGGTGGGAGTGCAGGCTTGTACAACCACTCTGGAAATCAGTCTGGCGGTTCCTCAGAAAACTGGACATAGTACTACCGGAGGATCCAGCAATACCTCTCCTGGGCATATATCCAGAAGATGCCCCAACAGGTAAGAAGGACACATGCTCCACTATGTTCATAGCAGCCTTATTTATAATAGCCAGAAGCTGGAAAGAACCTAGATGCCCCTCAACAGAGGAATGGATACAGAAAATGTGGTACATCTACACAATGGAGTACTACTCAGCTATTAAAAAGAATGAATTTATGAAATTCCTAGCCAAATGGATGGACCTGGAGGGCATCATCCTGAGTGAGGTAACACATTCACAAAGAAACTCACACAATATGTATTCACTGATAAGTGGATATTAGCCCCAAACCTAGGATACCCAAGATATAAGATATAATTTGCTAAACACATGAAACTCAAGAAGAATGAAGACTGAAGTGTGGACACTATGCCCCTCCTTAGATTTGGGAACAAAACACCCATGGAAGGAGTTACAGAGACGGAGTTTGGAGCTGAGATGAAAGGATGGACCATGTAGAGACTGCCATAGCCAGGGATCCACCCCATAATCAGCATCCAAACGCTGACACCATTGCATACACTAGCAAGATTTTATTGAAAGGACGCAGATGTAGCTGTCTCTTGTGAGACTATGCCGGGGCCCAGCAAACACAGAAGTGGATGCTCACAGTCAGCTAATGGATGGATCATAGGGCTCCCAATGGAGGAGCTAGAGAAAGTAGCCAAGGAGCTAAAGGGATCTGCAACCCTATAGGTGGAACAACATTATGAGCTAACCAGTACCCCGGAGCTCTTGACTCTAGCTGCATATATATCAAAAGATGGCCTAGTCGGCCATCACTGGAAAGAGAGGCCCATTGGACTTGCAAACTTTATATGCCCCAGTACAGGGGAATACCAGGGCCAAAAAGGGGGAGTGGGTGGGCAGGGGAGTGGGGGTGGGTGGATATGGGGGACTTTTGGTATAGCATTGGAAATGTAAATGAGTTAAATACCTAATAAAAAATGGAAAAAAAAATATCTCGGCGTGACTCTAACGAAGGAAGTGAAAGATCTGTATGATAAAAACTTCAAGTCCCTGAAGAAAGAAATTAAAGAAGATCTCAGAAGATGGAAAGATCTCCCATGCTCATGGATTGGCAGGACCAACATTGTAAAAATGGCTATCTTGCCAAAAGCAATCTACAGATTCAATGCAATCCCCATTAAAATTCCAACTCAATTCTTCAACGAATTAGAAGGAGCAATTTGCAAATTCATCTGGAATAACAAAAAACCAAGGATAGCAAAAACTCTTCTCAAGGATAAAAGAACCTCTGGTGGAATCACCATGCCTGACCTAAAGCTTTACTACAGAGCAATTGTGATAAAAACTGCATGGTACTGGTATAGAGACAGACAAGTGGACCAATGGAATAGAATTGAAGACCCAGAAATGAACCCACACACCTATGGTCACTTGATCTTCGACAAGGGAGCCAAAACCATCCAGTGGAAGAAAGACAGCATTTTCAACAATTGGTGCTGGCACAACTGGTTGTTATCATGTAGAAGAATGCGAATCGATCCATACTTATCTCCTTGTACTAAGGTCAAATCTAAGTGGATCAAGGAACTTCACATAAAACCAGAGACACTGAAACTTATAGAGGAGAAAGTGGGGAAAAGCCTTGAAGATATGGGCACAGGGGAAAAATTCCTGAACAGAACAGCAATGGCTTGTACTGTAAGATCGAGAATTGACAAATGGGACCTAATGAAACTCCAAAGTTTCTGCAAGGCAAAAGACACTGTCTATAAGACAAAAAGACCACCAACAGACTGGGAAAGGATCTTTACCTATCCTAAATCAGATAGGGGACTAATATCCAACATATATAAAGAACTCAAGAAGGTGGACCTCAGAAAATCAAATAACCCCCTTAAAAAATGGGGCTCAGAACTGAACAAAGAATTCTCACCTGAGGAATACCGAATGACAGAGAAGCACCTGAAAAAATGTTCAACATCCTTAATCATCAGGGAAATGCAAATCAAAACAACCCTGAGATTCCACCTCACACCAGTGAGAATGGCTAAGATCAAAAATTCAGGTGACAGCAGATGCTGGCGAGGATGTGGAGAAAGAGGAACACTCCTCCATTGTTGGTGGGATTGCAGGCTTGTACAACCACTCTGGAAATCAGTCTGGCGGTTCCTCAGAAAATTGGACATAGTACTACCGGAGGATCCAGCAATACCTCTCCTGGGCATATATCCAGAAGAAGCCCCAACTGGTAAGAAGGACACATGCTCCACTATGTTCATAGCAGCCTTATTTATAATAGCCAGAAACTGGAAAGAACCCAGATGCCCCTCAACAGAGGAATGGATACAGAAAATGTGGTACATCTACACAATGGAGTACTACTCAGCTATTAAAAAGAATGAATTTATGAAATTCCTAGCCAAATGGATGGACCTGGAGAGCATCATCCTGAGTGAGGTAACACAATCACAAAGGAACTCACACAATATGTACTCACTGATAAGTGGATACTAGCCCAAAACCTAGGATACCCACGATATAAGATACAATTTCCTAAACACATGAAACTCAAGAAAAATGAAGACTGAAGTGTGGACTCTATGCCCCTCCTTAGAAGTGGGAACAAAACACCCATGGAAGGAGTTACAGAAACAAAGTATGGAGCTGAGATGAAAGGATGGACCATGTAGAGACTGCCATATCCAGGGATCCACCCCATAATCAGCTTCCAAATGCTGACACCATTGCATACACTAGCAAGATTTTACTGAAAGGACCCAGATGTAGCTGTCTCTTGTGAGACTATGCCGGGGCCTAGCAAACACAGAAGTGGATGCTCACAGTCAGCTAATGGATGGATCACAGGGCTCCCAATGGAGGAGCTAGAGAAAGTACCCAAGGAGCTAAAGGGATCTTCAACCCTATAGGTGGAACAACATTATGAACTAACCAGTACCCCTGAGCTCTTGACTCTAGCTGCATATGTATCAAAAGATGGCCTAGTCGGCCATCACTGGAAAGAGAGGCCCATTGGACACGCAGACTTTGTGTGCCCCGGTACAGGGGAACGCCAGGGCCAAAGGGGGGGAGTGGGTGGGTAGGGGAGTGGGGGTGGGTGGGTAAGGGGGACTTTTGGTATAGCATTGGAAATGTAAATGAGCTAAATACCTAATAAAAAATGGAAAAAAAAATAAAAAATATAGTGCAATGAAAAAAAAAAAAAAAAAAAAAAACTGGAATTGAAGACATAGTTTAAGAAAAGATATCACCTGATTTAAGACATAAAAACTTCTATAAATAAACTTTGAGAATCTGGAGTCATTTAGTAAAATGTAGGGCTTGAATACATATATGGAACACCATGTTTTGTTTAAACGGGGCATCCAGACTATCTGCTTTCACAAACAATGGGATCTTGCTGTCTAGTTATGGTAGTATGTTAATTTCTATGAACAAAATGTTCATATCCATGTAATTATATTTTATTTGAAATCTAGGGAAGACCTACAAGGATATATAGTTTGCCTGTTTGTCTATCCATATGAAAACTTAGAATGGACCCACTTACACCTGAAAAGACCCATGAGTCTTCCAGATGCTGCCAGAAGTACAAATTGGGGATTTCTTAATTGTGCAAACTGTTTCTACATTTTTTACCTTGGCGTGGCTTCACCAGGTGACATTTTTTGAGGGTCAGCCTATTAGTGTTATCTGCAGTGACTGCCTTAGAATACATAGCTAGAGATGAATGTCTGTACCAAGCCCCAGTTAGCTACAAAGTCATGGAAAGGCTATGACAACACACTGAATCGAAAAATCAAATAAGCATCACTGAGGAGGTTCCACAAATTCTTGCTTTTCTTGAGCATAAGAAATTCATTGAGTTCTGCTACACCCTATAAACCTTAAAGCAAATGTTGCCATCCTAAAGGCTGACTGTAGCTCCTGGCTAGAATGTTGGTGCTAACAGATTGGATGCCATGGAAACCGAGAAAGACCTAATTTAAGCAGAAACCGCTGCAATTTATTTATTTAATTTATTTTGATCAGCCTTCGAAACTAAGAATGAATAAGAGTTTGGGTGCCTCTAAAAATAACAGATTTGTAATATTTAAATCTACTTCTGAACCTTTTCCTTATAATGTAGGGAAACAAAAATTTCTTTGCCACCTGCTTTTACTTTGCAGTGAAATTTCAGCTTGAAGAGTAGGCCCATTGGACACGCAAACTTTATATGCCCCAGTACAGGGGAACGCCAGGGCCAAAAAGTGGGAGTGGGTGGGTAGGGGAGTGGGGGTGGGTGGGTATGGGGGACTTTTGGTATAGCATTGGAAATGTAAATGAGCTGAATACCTAATAAAAATGGAAAAAAATTCTTGGGGTTGCGTTGAAATCATTCTATCAGTTGGTATGAATATATAGAATCCTGGATCTTATCCGACAGGTTCATATACTTTTACACATTTACGTTACCTTGAAACTGGCTCAGAAAGCATTTCATTATACTACACGCATACTACTGGCAAATAAGCCTGTTCTCATTATTTTTAATTGATTTGTTATTTATTTACAACCCAAATGCTACACTGTCCTTGTTCTCCTATCACAGAGTCCCTCCACCATTCCCCTTCTCTTCTCTTCTAAGAAGGTGGGGACGCCCTACTTATCCCCCCCACATCAAATCACTGAAGAATTAGATGAATCCTCTTCCACTGAGGCCAGACAAGGCAGCTCTGTTGGGGAACAGATACCAAAGTCAGGTTACAGGTCAGCTTTAGTTGTTAGGGGACCCATATTGAGACTGAGCTGCCCATATGTGCCAAGGACCTTGATCCAGTCCACATATGTTCTTGATTGGTGGCTCAATCTCTGAGAGCTCCCAGAGGTCCAGGTTAGTTGACTCTGTTGGTCTTCCTGTGGAGTTCCTACCCTCATAAAACCTGAACAAGCCACCCTGTAACCAGACAGGATCCCCAATGGAGGGATAAAGACACCAACCCCCCCACCCCCCCCCACACACACACACAAACTTTTGATCTAAAAATTGCCCTGTCTAAAAGAAATGTAGGGACAAAGAAAGAACAAAGACTGAAGGAATGGCCAGCCAATACCTGTCCAAACTTGAGACCCATCCCATGGGCAAGCACCAATCCCTGACACTATTAATAATATTCTGTCATACTTGCAGACGGGAGCCAATCATAACTGTCCTCTGAAAGGCTCTACTCAGAAACTGACTGAGACAGAGGGAGATACCCACAGCCAAATATTGGATGAAAGTCAGGGACTCTTAGGAAGGCCTGTTCACATCCTTTAAATTATATGGCATAAGTCAAGTGCTATGTTTGCTTTCTTTCATTTAAACAAATGGGTTACATGATCCACACAAGAATCAACAAGAGAAGAAACATTTGACTACAAACATGATCAATTTTAAATTTTGCAAGAGAAAAGTAAAAAATCAAAAATAGTTCTTTTCTGCATTTTCAACATTCTTTCTCTTGATACCTCTGGTATGCAGGTGTGTTACAAGGTGCAATAATGGCAGATAAACAGACAACCTCACATATAGCATAAAGTTCATATACTATACTCCAGTCTTTCAAGTGTAGTAACCAGGTTAAAGTACAGCTAGTCTGTCCTAAGAAGATTCTACAGGATCAAAATTTTGCAACCAACCCAGCTTCTCTCTGAGATCAAATGTTCTTCTGAGTTATGTGCTATACCCATAGTGCTCAGATTTCTACGGCTAAATTTGCAACTTCCTAATTGTGTGATTGGAGAAAGTTGCATTGCTGGTCTGGGGCTGTCCCTAAATGTATAAAATGGGAATCATGACAATAAAAATATGCCTACGACTCTCAAGGTCGTTGTAATAATTCAGCAACATGATGGTTAGACGAAGCACTTGCAACAGCTCCAAACAAATATTCAGTGGAAAATGCCCAGGATAAGATACATATAGTAAGGATGCATAAAGTCTTTTCTCCTCTCTTCTTTTACCTGGTTAAAAGAGTGGATCCTAGATAGTATGAATAAGAATCAAAGCTTCACACCCCTGAGGTTTTATTCCACCTCTACACTCCTACCCACAGTCCCTCAAAGGCCCCGTGCATGCTACAGGTTTTGCCATTAATGAGCCAGCCATCTGTCCAAGATTTGCCTACTCTCATTTTGGAATTAAATGAAAATGCAAATCAACTGCTTCTCTTTTTTTGAATTGCAACAGTTCCTCAGAAACCAAATGCATAAAATTTCCACTACCTTTGTGTGAAGGCATTATAGTACAGAGGATTTATAAGGCAATTTCATAAGACTCCCTACTAACTGATGACCTGAGGGGAAATTATGAGTTACTACAGGACAATAGGCTTGAAAAGGCAGGCTGCAGTTGATGTAAGAACCAAACCTCCTGCCACTTCACTGAGTCTACAGCAAATTCTGATTGCCAGCCAAAGAATTGTTCTTGGTTGCTACTGACCAAATCTCCCAAAGAAAATAGGCAAACAGCAATCAAAATTCTAAAGAGACAAGTCCAACTAAATTTCTTAGATCTTCTGAGAGTGATACTGTGGCCAAGTAGCATGTACAAAATATTTCAGTGTTTGATAAATGAACTGTATGGGAAAACAAAGCTAGGACATGTGAGCTGGTTCTACAATACTTGCTAGGTGACTCCAGGCAAGTTTTATATACCTCTTTATCTCATTTTACTCATCTTTCAAATAATTTAGTGTGTCATACAGAGTTGTCTAAAGGAACAGAATTGATAGAATGAACGACTATATAAAAAAGGTGTTTATTAGATTGACTTACAGGATGTGGTTCAGGTAATCCAACAAAGGCTACCTCGCACTGTAAATGCTGAGAATCTGATAATTATTATTCAGCCCATCAGGCTGTGTTTCTTAGGAGTTCCAACCTGGCACTGAAGACCTAGAGGATTCCTGAAGAACTTCTGGTCTTCAGTTTATGTTGGAATTCTGAAGAGAGTGATTCTATCTTTTAAGGAATACCGCAGCTACAGAACAGGTGGATTTACTACCAAAGGTGAGAGCAAGCAAGCAAAAATCTCTGCATTCAATGATTACAGTGAAATAAATTGAAATAATATAGTTCTAATAAGTAGATATTAGCTAAAAAGTACAGAATACCCAAGATAAAGTCCACAGAACTCAAAAAGGTCAACAAGCTGAAGTGCCCAAGTGAGGATGCCTCAGTCCCACTTGGGAGAGAGAAGAAAGCAATCACAAGTGGGGAGGGAGGGAGGGAGGGACCTGGGAGGGAAAGTGGCTATCCTATGGTGGGGGAGTGTGTGGGGGGGAACCTGATCTGGTATTGGGTGAGGTAAAAGGACTGGGGCCAGCAGAAAGAATGGAAACAGGCAACCTAGGGAGATAGAAGGTTGGGGGAGGGGGACCCTCCAGAATGCACCAGATACCTTGGAGGTAAGAGACTTTCAGGACTAAAAGGGAGGGATCTTAGATGAAATGCCTGACAGTAGGGAGAAAGAACTTATAGAGCCCACCTCCAGCAGGAAGACAGGACATCAAGTGAGTTGCCATCCCACAGCCACACCTCTGACTCATAATTTTTCCTGTCTGAAAGAATTACAGGGATGGAAATGGGGAGGAGCCTGAGGAAAAGAAGGTCCAGCCACAGGCCCAAAGTAGGAACCAGCTCAAGGGGAGGTCCCAAGGCCTGGCATTATTAACTGAGGCTATGAAGGGAGCGCTCACAAAAAGGGACCTGTCATGATTGACCTCTGAAAGATCCAGCACATGTCTGAAAGAGTTAGGTGCAGATATTTGCACCCAACCAATGAACAGAAGCAGCTGACCCCTGTTGTTGAATTAGGGAAACATGAAAGAAGCTGAGGAGAAGAGCAATCCTGTAGGAGGACCAACAGTCTCAATTAATCTGAACCCCTGAGATCTCTCAAACACTGGACCGCCAAACAGATAGCATATACCAGCTGATATGAGGCCCCCAACACACATACAGTAGAGGACTGCTGGGTCTGTGTTCATTCAGAGATGATTCACCTACTCCTCAAGAGACTGGAGGCCCCAGGGAGTTTAGAGGTCACGTCGCATGTGGGGTGGGGGCATCCACATGGAGATGAGGTGTGGGATATGGAGCAGTCACAGGATGGATGGGGAACAAGGAATGGAATATGGAGTGTAAAAAAATTAATTAAAAAATAAAATAATGTAGTTCTGATAATTTTCCACAAAGCTGGAGCCTATAAGAACATGGGAGAGCTAGAATAGGTTTATGCATGGTTTTCATGCCAGTCCAGAACACTCATTAAGTTACATGAACCTTTGAACATAAATCTTCTAACTTCCTAAATGTCTTATACACAGACACACACACACACACACACACACAAACACATACACACACACCAGCATTTAGCTCAGGTAGATGAAGCTCATTGTCACATACTTTACTTGGACACAGGCTAAATCTCAATGGTAGTTTTACAAACCTTCACACTCAAGCACACATCTTTCAAACATTCATTCTCTGTTATGCCTTTCCATCTTCCTATTTGAATATGATGAAAGAAAGATCATGTTAAGAGTTTAGAAGCTCTGGTATCCTAGGTTCCTGTGAATTTATATTTATATAATTATGCAGAAACAGCATGTTTCTTGGAATTTAATGATGTGATAGAAAGATGGGAGAAGGAATGCTCCAATCCTGGACGTAATTGATGTGGTGATGAGTTTAACCTGGAGGACAAAAATATGGAGGAAAAGAGTTGAATTGCCACAGACACTCATAAGCAAGGAATAAGGAAGTAGTTATAGAAAAGTGAATCATTCAATGAAGACAATAAATTATCTATGATAGTGAGATATTTGCTTCTGTTTCATCCTCTCACCCATAGACATGCTATACCCCTGACAACTCACTGAGTATCGTCACATTTGCCTACAGAGCTTTCAGACTAGGAGGGACTGTGAACTAACAAGAGCTGTCCACAGCCAAGGGTTTGTCACAGAAGAAATGATGTTCTATGCACCAAGGCCAATTTGAATGCAAGTTTACCCACTCAGCTCTTGGCATGAAGAGAGAAACAGATTTGTTTGAACAGAACAGTCTTTCTATTTGCAATCATACCACTGTGTGTTATGATCCTATTAGTTCTCACAAGGAATGCAGTTCTGTGGGGCTTGCTGCCTCCATCCATGGACACAGACACAAACAGACACACACAGAAACAAACACACACACACACACACACACACACACACACACACACACACACACAACACACACACACTTGTACCTCAAAATGGAGTCATGCAGTACTTGACTTCCTAACTCACAAGAAATCAGATGTGTGAAGCTGTGTCCTTCTGGAAGCAAAAGCATTGTCCTAAGTGTATTGTGAATGGCAAGAAATTTCTCTTTTGAGTCTGATGGATATATAAAAAAGTGTAGGGGAGAAATCCTAGTTGATTCATTAAGGAGAGGCAGTGTGGTAGAGATAAAAGCATGAACTTACTTCTGTCCTTTCACAGATTACCTCTGAGTCCTTGGGCAGGCTTAAGCTTTCTGTGCCTTGGTTTCCGCCTATGTAAAGTGGGGACAATAATAGAGTCTTAGTCCTGATATTGTGGAGAAAACTGAATAATTTCTTTTTTTTCTTTTTTTTATTATTAGGTATTTTCCTCATTTATATTTTCAATGCTGTCCCAAAGGTCCCCCATACCCACCCCCCCAATCCCCTACTCCCCCCCACTCCCCCTTTTTGGCCCTGGCGTTCCCCTGTACTGGGGCATATAAAGTTTGCAAGTCCAATGGGCCTCTCTTTGCAGTGATGGTAAATCAGCTATCACAATGCCTAATAGAATAAGTGCTATATACTAATTTATTAAGCAAAATAAATCATTTATATGCTTAGCACTGCCTATATTTTCTCTACTTTAGTGAAGCATTTGCACAAGTTTATGGTACACAATATCTATGTTTGACTAAGGCCATATCCTTCAGGCTAGGACAGTCTCTCAAGGACAGATGCATAAGCATAGGAACTTGTCAGGTTATAATGCACATCTTAATTAAAAACAAAGACAGATGTCAGCAGACTCATTCATGACTAATCACAAGCAAGAAGTCAGTCAAAGTTAACTCCAGAAGTGCTCACCTCATATGCTTATGTCTCTATTTATATACATGAATATATGTGCTTCTTGCATATGTCTCCATGTGTTTATATGTTTGCATAGCTGGGAATATATGTATGTATTGTAAACACATGCATTTTTATAATTAGTGCATTATCATATCACATATTTATACCCATAAATCTACATTTTTCATATGCAAATGTGCATGTGTACATGTATTATGTATATGCATGTGCATGAGATATATGAGCATATATATACACAGAAATACGTGAGACTGGTTTGGTGGAACAATATTTACATTTATAATATTCAAAGCACTCATATTTCTCATAACTTGTAGTCTAAACAAAATGTTTAGGTCATAAATGGCTTTTGCTGTCTATTAATTAATTTTACTGTCTTATTAATCACATATATCCAGTATCTGCATCAGGAGCCATAGCTGCCAGCTCCCCTATTATTGACTACAATTACTCAGAAGAAGCTGGCATTGTTCACTGAGCTGATGGGCACAGATGTAATTGTATCAGATGCAGCTGTAAGATGTAGACATTATTCTCTATGAAGTTTCATTATTCTATTTTTCCCAGTAATAATGTCCTCAAGTCTTGTGCTCCAGTTAGTTAGAGGATTGGGGAGATAGACCCAGTAAATCAAGGTGACTGAATCTTCCTGGTATTTCTGATTGCATTATGGACATAAATCCATGACCTTCATAATCTTTATGTGTCTTGTTTTAACATCTACTTAATGGACATAATGAGAACTGCAAACATTATTAAGATTTCTTTGCAAATCTTTGTTAGTTTTCATACATAGTAGCTGAACTTTTCTCTTTGTCTTTTGAGTAATCAAAGGTAAACCTTAAAATTCATAAGAACTCAGATCAAGTGCAGCTTCTTAGGCACAGCAAGAAATGCAGGTTTTATTTTGTATGTAGTATTTGGAGCAAGAGAGTGTCATGGGCTCCTTTCACTTTGGTAGAAAGCAAGAGTGACCACATAAACTGAGGAGAGGAGTCTAGTAGCTAGGATTACAGTCCAATTATGGATTAGATATACAAAACAACCTGTGAATATATAAGTATATTCATATACATAATCATATTCAAGATTTATCTTCAAGATAAAGGCAATTAGATTTGTGGTGACTATTATATAGACATATTTTTGTGAGAGTCAAAATTGAAGAAAGTAGTCATACACTATACCTAAAGAACACATTAGCAACTATTTCTATTGAATGATGGAAGTTAACTGCCAGCATGAACAATTCTGAACTAGTCTAGCTGATATATATAATGATCTTGGAGTTGGCTATGATGGTGCCAATGATGGATCATTGCACTGATTAGTGTTGTTATCTTGACAGAATATAGAACCTAGAACATTCTGGAAGATGGGCCTTTGGCCATGCCTGTGGGAAGTTTTTCTTGATTGCATCAATTAAGGTAGCAAGGTGTGCCCACTGTTCATTGACTGCCTCATGGAAAAAGGAAGCTTAGGCCGAGTATTTGTCATTCTTTTCTTCCTTACTAATTCTAGCATATAGCCATCTGCTTTAAGCTTCTGATGCTATAACTTCCCATTATGATGGAATGTACCCTTGAACTGTGACCCATAATAAGCTCCTTTCCCCCATAAGCTACTTTTATCATAGTATTTTATCACAATAACAAGAAACATGGGCAGTCAGGTAATGATCCAATATTGGCTGGGTAGAAAAAATTATCATTTGTGAGAAAATGAAGAGCCTGTTGAGTACTCCCAAGGATTCCCAGGTCCTAATTACTCACTCTTAAAATCAATCTTGTTCTCATTATTTCTTAAATAGTGTGCTATATAACTGACAGGGCTCCTTTTGGTGCCAGAAAACTAAAATTAAAATTGCCTATTTTTGAAGTTCCCCACACTTTCCAAGCATGTGTGCTATTACACTGCTGCTCATTCAAGAATCTTGATACTTGGTTATTTTAGCCTTGAGGTGTGAAAGATTCATTTACCAGTCAAGGTTTAAGCACTCAAGATCCTGATGATGCAGTTATGAGATGGTGGTCTGAGGCTGGCTGTGCATCCAAGAATCCAGAGCAAAGCTAACCATAGCCTAGTTTTACCTTGTCAAGAAGAGAAACATTGGAGGTTTATTCTTAAAAGGACACAAGGGCAATAAAAAACAAAGCGCACCCAACTGGCTCTTTAGGTATCTTGAAATGAATGGGTATCTTAAAAGGCATTTAATGAACTTTAGCTTCATGAGTGGAGTGTACTGACAGATCTAAGATGATTTTTTTTTAAAGAGTCATGCTCAAGTTCATCAGCACATTTCATTCAAGATACCAGCAAACATTAGTAGAAGGTGATGGAAAAGCAGGTAGAAGACACAGCAGCAGAGGAAAGTGTCCCTTTAAAAGTACATTGTATGGTACTGATTTTAGCATTGTCTTACCGATAGTATCAAACCTTCATAAGTGGATGAATCTCCTTTCTCAGCTCTCTGCTGCATATTCCATTGACAAAAGTCTCTGTGAAGGAAAATGTTGAGAGAGTAGATAGAGTATTAGACCCAGAACATCTATTTTTACACAGACTATTAATAAATATCAAATAGTCATCATTCTCAGCTATAGAAAATGAGAATGCCTTATTCTCAAGAGGTTGGCCTGGCAGAAAATCTACTACCTGGTCAATACATAGTATGGTTCCACAGAAAGCAGGAAAAGTAAGTGGCACAGGAGAAAAACAAAACTCTATGCTCTCGTTCCAGTTCATCTGATTATAGGCAATATAATCTTACCAGTTCCTCATTTGAAAGTTACAAAGCCATAGTAATCATAGGGACATTTCAAAGCTTACATATGCTAATATATGAAAACCTCCTACTGCATTTTTATTTTTAAAAAACAAGCATTTATAGAATACCACATTTATTGATTTATTCACACATTCATTCATTTCAATATCTGAATGTTATCCATGAGCCAGATGTCCTTGGGAATGGGTATGAAGCAATGACCAAGTGTTAATGTTTATATTATTTTATTCTTAGAAAAAGCAAGTATAGTAAATATTTATGATTATTATTTCATAAGGGAAAGAGACCATAATAGCTTTGATTATTTGCATAATATGAGTTTTAAATAAGAAAATTCCATGTTGTGCTAGATCCTTCTCAAAGTGAGATAGTCCCAGGGCACTTTATGCTAGAGTCTTGGAGTCAACATTGAATTCTGCTTTGGACTGTTCAATTGTTAGATGTTTGCTAACTATAACCATTATTCACGAAGTCTTCCAGAATGTTGGCGGAGAGTATGGTTGACACATATCCTCTGGCTGTGACCCTCTTTCAAGTTCCTCACCTGAAAAGAGGTACCTGATCTGAGATCACCACTATAGGGAACAATTCCAAAAGAATGCTCTTCCCAAGGCTGCCATCAAGTGGTGATTGAGCAAACTCATTGAGAGGGTAAAAGATCTTGGCTATTTCAGCTCAGTTGGGGCAACTATGGAAAGAAACCCTTGTTCCTGAGTTCTCCACAAGGTTGCCCAAGGCCCTACAATCTACATTGCCCCTTTAGAGTTGTTTGTTTGTTTGTTTGTTTGTTTGTTTGTTTGTTTGCAGGGTGATAAGTATGAATCTATAAGGCCAAAAACACTGAATCTGAGAAGAGAAGTTGAGGAAAGGTCTTGAAGTTACTGGCAAAGGAAAAGACTTTCTGAACAGAACACTGATAGAACAAGCACTAAGATCAACAATTAATAAATAAGACCTCATGAAACAAAAAAGCTTGTGTATACTAAAAGACACTGCAATTCAGACAAAGTAGTAGTCTGCAGAATGGGGAAGATTATTATGAACTACACATTTGATAAAGAGCTAATATTCAAAATATATACAGAACACACACAAAAAAAACAAGATATCAAGAAAGCAAATAACCTAATTTTAAAATAGAGTATTGGGTTGCCTTTTTATGAGGGTTTGTGCCTAGTCTTATTGTAACTTGTTATGCCATCCATGTTCAGTTGATATCCCTGGGAGGCCTGCTTTTTTCTAAAGGGAAATGAAAGCTGAGTGGATCTAGAAAAAAGGGTAGGCAGGGTCAGAGGGGACTGACTGGAAGGAATGGAGAGAGGGGACACTGTAATCAGGATGTAATGTATGAGAGGAGGGTAATGAATTATATATATATATATATATATATTGTCTTAGTCAGGGTTTCTATTCCTGCACAAACATCATGACCAAGATGCAAGTTGGGGAGGAAAGGGTTTATTCGGCTTACACTTCCATGCTGCTGTTTATCACCAAAGGAAGTCAGGACTGGAACTCAAACAGGTCAGGAAGCAGGAGCTGATACAGAGGCCATGGAGGGATGTTCTTTACTGGCTTGCTTCACCTGGCTTGCTCAGCCTGCTCTCTTATAGAACCCAAGACTACCAGCCCAGAGATGGTCCCACCCACAAGGGGCCTTTCCCCCTTGATCACTAATTGAGAAAATGCCTTACAGTTGGATCTCATGGAGGCATTTCCTCAACTGAAGCTTCTTTCTCTATGATAACTCCAGCTGTGTCAAGTTGACACAAAACTAGCCAGTACATATATATATATATATATATATATATATATATATATATATATATATGTATATGTATATGTATATATATATTAGGTATAGATAGATAGATAGATAGATAGATAGATAGATAGATAGATAGATAGATAGATAGATAGTGCAGGTCTAAACAAAGAATTCTCCAAAGATGAAACCCAAATGGCTGAGAAGCTCTTAGAGAAATGTTAACATCCTTAGTCATCAGGCAAAGGCAAATCAAAACAACCCAGAGATTTCATCTTACACCAGTCAGAGTGGCCAAGATCAATAAAACAAATAATAACTCATGCTGGCAAGGATGTAGAGTAAGAGAAACAGATATTCATTGCTGGTAGGAGTGCAAACAAGTACAATCACTGTAGAAATCAGTGTGGTGCTTCCTCAGGAAGATGGGAATTGATCCAGCTATAGCACTCTTGGGCATATACCGTAAGGGTGCCTCATCCACCCACAAGGACACTTGGTTAATCATGTTCATAGCTGCTCTATTCACAATAGCCAGAAATGGAAAAGAACTTAAATATTCACAAAGAGATGAATGGAGGAAAAAATGTGGTACATTTACACAATGAAATTTTACTCAGCTGTTCAAAAAGATTGTGAAATTCACAGGCACATGGATAGAACTAGAAAAAAATCATCTTGAGTGAAGTTAACTGAAGCTCAGAAAGACAAATATGGTGTGTATATATGTATTATATATAATATATTATATATGATTATATGTGGATGTTAATGGTTAATTCAACCAAGCTAATTACAGAAGTTAGGTGTAGAGCAAGGGACTAGAAGAGAAGGATGGATATCCCTAGGAAGGGGAAGTAGAAGAGATATTTTTGGATGGATGAGGAATGGGGACTGGAACAGGAAAATCAAATGAGGCCAGAAGGGAAGAGATAAGTAAGGGATGGGATGTAGGGAGGGACAGAAAGACCATTTGAGTAGTAATATAGTAATCTAAAACAGGGGATACTTCCTAAAATATATACATTTGTGAATGTGATCTAAATGAAATCTTCAAATAATGAGGAGAGAGAGCTCCAAATGGGCATCTATTATCACCAAATGAAACTTAATTCTGGTAATAGGTTACATTTAATCAAGTCATTAGTGAAAAGGGTCCCATGGGAACCCTCAAACAACCCACGCTGTTGCCAAGGCTATTGCTTGCTCTCCACAAATTGACAGTTAAGGCCTTGGTGTTCATAGTACTGAAAATCATTTCGCATGCTACCTAAAGAGAAAGGTAAACACCAACCCAGCTACAAAACCTTAGATCTTACTGTGGTGACTTCCCCATAAGATACACTGCTGTCATTGTGGCACAACGCTTGAAGGAATAACTAGCAAAGATCTGTTTTGATTTAAAGCCTACTATATGAGATGAAACCCATACCTAAAGCTTCCTGTGTGGCCAAGAACCTGAGACTAGATAGGTCAGGGATCTAGAGTAGAACCAAATGCTACTGTTATCCTAAAAGAATATATCAGTGACTCCAATTCCAAGGGATCTGACATCCTCACACAAATGCACATAAAATTAAATTAAATTATTTATTTTTTCTCTTTTTATTAGATATTTTCTTCATTTACATTTCAAATGCTATCCCCAAAGCCCTCTATACCCTCCCCCCGCTCTGCTCCCCAACCCACCCACTCCTGCTTCCTGGTCCTGGCATTCCCCTGTACTGGGGCATATGATCTTCGCAATTCCAAGGGCCTCTCCTCCCATTGATGGCCGTCTAGGCCATCCTTTGCTACACACTTTTTTTTTTAAAAAAGTTAATGGTGATACTCAAATACCTCTGAATTCTGCAAGTTTATTGAAGTGTTCCTTCAACCTGGTAAGAATTAGTTCTCTATCCATAAACACTTCTTCTGACAAAAAAAGGCCTGTCACTCAGATTACAATGAAGCATAACCCTGAGTTTTAAAAATTGCTGAATCTGATAAGGAAAGAAAGGAATTCTACTGCAAAGCAGCCACAAGAATGATCTAGTATTTACCAGTAAGAGCCCAGAGACTAACACATAGAACTGAGTTGTACTGGTGACTTACAAAGGCAAGGCAAATTGAATGTGGAAGAATCTATTGATTTACAAGTGTTATCTAAATTTGGAAGATTTTACACCATGAGGAGGAACCCAGAAAATGGTATGAATTATAGATAACGTAGAAAAGATAATGGCCCATACTGAATGAGTGGAAATGCTAATGTAGATGGTGGAAGAAATACTTAAAGGCTCAGAAAAATAGTCATTGTAGGTTAGATCTATTTTATAACGTAGGAAAAAAAATCATTATGTGATTATGATCCAAGCAATGGACCTGGAGGCACATTATGTGTCAATACTAAGGGAAGGGTTCTGATAATAGAAGTAGCAACATCACCAGAATCTTAAGAGGTCTATCTACTGTGCATGTTAGGGCTGATGTAAGAGAATCAGTCACCAAATCTAGCTGAGTGGTGTCAAAATGTCAAAACTATAGAAACAAAACCGTGGAGTTTAATGACTAGCAAGGTCAGCATGGCAGTCAATAAGTTCTGATCCACAAGGGTATTAGGAAGATGGTTACTAGAATGTAAAATTGTTTGTAAAATCTTTACAGGCAAAAGAGACTGGTAGTGAAGAAGGGTGCTACTTGGTTTTGTACAAATAAAAAGTGACATCTAATTACTTTGAGACTAGTGCAAGTTACCTCAATAAAAGTGATATAATTCTTGGACCTATTCATAAACCTGTTAGTTTTATGACCTAAATCCATTGAATAAAAGAGAATGAGGCACAGAAAGAAGGTCTGCAAAAATCAATTGTGCATCATAACGATTTCCCTAAATCCTTTCCCAAAGATGCTTATAACCATTCATAAATAATGGTGCAGTTGGAAAAGGAAAAATGCAGACCCTTGAAAACTCCAGGACTATGTTGTATAACTGACATTATCATCCAGAAATCTGAACTGTTTCTATAATTGTGCAAAAAGACCATGGTTGAAAGCAACTTAGGGAAGAAATGGTCTATTTCTTACAGCTCTCAGTACACTCCATCACTAAGGGAAATTAGGAAAGGAACTCAAGGCAGGAACCGTGGAGTCAGGGACTAAAGCAGAGGCCATGGAGGACTGCTGCTTACTGGCTTGCTCAGTCTTCATTTTTAAAAGGCCCAGGACCACCATCCCAGGAATTGCATCACTCAAAATGGATTGGGTTCTCCCACATCAATCACCAATCATGAAAATACCCTACAGGTTTGCCTACAGCCCAATCATATAGAGTCATTTTTCTCAATTGAGATTCCCTCCTCTCAGATACCTCTAGCTTGTGTCAAGTTGACACAAAACCAGCCAGCCAATACAATCCACCTACCCTATTGAGGTACTTTGAACTTCCTATCCCTGAAATACTGGGCTTTGTTAACTCAGAGGGCATGATTTTCCAAGTGGGAAAACATACCTCAAGAGACAAAGAGGAGCTGAGAGTGGAGGCACATGCCTTTAATCCTAGCACTTGGGAGGCAGAAGCAGGCAGATTTCTGAGTTCGAGGCCAGCCTGGTCTACAAACTGTGTTCCAGGAAAGCCAGGACTATACAGAAAAAAAAAAACCCTGGAGAGAGAGAGAGAGAGAGAGAGAGAGAGAGAGAGAGAGAGAGGTCATAGCTGCAACTTGGGTACTGAGAACTTCTTATTTCTCATGATGAGCAAGAAAAGTTTCATCTGGAAAAAAATCAACTTGAGTCAAAAATAGAACTACCATTAAGCAATGGTATAGAATTTAAGTAATGTATTGGAACATCTCTTTGCAATCCTTTACCCAAGTATGACTATAAATAAAGTAAGGACTGGTTGCCTTCAGAGATGTCAAGCCTTCAGAGATGAGGATCACGGAGGAAATAACTGGCGGTGGGATTTTATAACAGACAGGGAAAGAGGGACAAGATATCAATTGAGATTCTAAAGGAAGCTGTTGTAACAGAGCTGAAATTCATCCAATCAACATCTCTCACCTCTCATCTTTTCTATGTTGGAAGAAACAGAGGGCCAGTGACTCGCTTGCACATAGAAGAACTATGTGCAGAATGTGTGTGAAACTACCTGGTACAGTGAACAGTAGACAAAAAGGTACACATATGGATGTCTTCACTAAAGTCTGTCTCCAATGAAGTATGTGGTGCCTAGATGAAGCGGTAAACAGAAAGACTCAACTATAGACTTCTGCTTCACCCAATGTGACATCTTTCTCTACACCTGGTTGTAGACAGAGGCTGTGTGTGATGGATGGCCACTTCAGCCTACCAATGAGCAGCATTCACAGGAAATACTTTCTTTAGAGTTAATTAGGTGAGATTTATGTAAAACTTGAATCACAGTTCAATGTCTTCCTTTTCCAACCCCTACTTTCGCCTCCCATTCCCTTACAAGTATTGATAAATAATAAATATCTTATACCTCAAAGGTCCTTTCAACGTCAACTTCTATAGAACACAATCTGTGACAGTAGGAAGAAACTATAAATACTGAAACATTTGGGGGGTCTCAAAAAAAGATGTAATTTCAAAATGACATGATATCTCTTTTTTAAATATATAAAAACTGTGATAAGGCATCGGATACAGTAGAATCCAATAAGCTTACTGTGGGTGACTCTGTGAAAGAAATTAAGCAGTCCCAACAGAAAGGCATCATAAGCAGACAGATTTGGGCTCGACATACAAAGAAAAATTTTGTAATTTGAATGCATGAAAAGCAAAATAGCCCAAATATGAAATCCTGCCCTGGAAAATATGTAAAGAAACTTGAAGAGCCCTCATAGTGTAATGGTAACATTGTTATCCTTACAGTCATTGGGAACAATCTGGGTGACCTCTGATCTTATTGCCTACTTGGACACTAACTAGGACCATACCATAGCAATTGACTTCCTTTACCTTTTGTGCCTTTTGGTGCTTACAGACACTATCAAAGTAAGGTATGAATTTTAATTTTAATTTTTTAATTTTAAATGAATTTTAAATCAGCATTATGTAGTAAAATGAAACATAAAAGTCTTCCATCTCCTCCAACATCACAAACTTCACTGCCAAGAGGCAGGGAGGGCATTTGCATATACAACCTCTAGATATCCCATCTGGTCACTCACTATGTCTTAAACAACATGCTATGCTTCAGTGTATTTAATGATTTTTCTCCCACTCTTACCAATACTGTGAACTATGTGTTATTATGCCCAATTAACAGATAACGAAACTAAGGTTTAAAGTATAAATGTCATGTGACTGGGACATCTGATTTTAGTAAAGCCACAAGTCAAACCCACTGTATCTGGATTCATTGCCTTTTTAGTTTTCTTCTTCTGCTATAGTCTAGAGCTCTGAACACTCCTCAGGTCCTTGCTTTCCTACTATAAAATTCTTGCATAAAACCTCAGATAGGTTAGACACCAAGATCCAGTCTTTTTATGAGCACAGTGCATTTGCAACATGGCAAACACTAGAGGAGCTTCTAGCATCTGTCAAAAACCAAATGGGTCATTTGAGATTCTATCCGCGACCTTGGCATAATTTGAGCTGGTTCCTAGACAACAGAGAGCTGATTATTCTAGTGTGGATTTGCTATAAATAATACCCTTGAGGCACTTCTATATTAGAGGTAAGAAAATGTCCTCTAAAATTGATGTTACCAAGTCCATCGGTATCTATGTTGCATATAAAATAAATAAGGAACAGCCACTACTTTAGAGCTACTTTCCATCTACAGAATGATGTTTTGTAGAAACCATTTCATGTCTGGGCAATAATTTTGTCTCCTAAAGGCCTATGTGTGGGAAATTTAGTTTCCAAGCAGGTGATATGGAAAGGGAGTCCAATTTTAAGAGTTGGTGTCCACCAAGGAACAGAGGTGGTTTGCAGCCTCATAGGAGGAAAAACAATATCAACCAACAAGACCCCGCAGAGCACCCAAGGACTAAACCACCAACCAAAGAGTGCACATGGAGGGACCCATGGCTCCAGCTGCATATGTAGCAGAGGATAGCCTTGTGGGACATCAATGGGAGGAAAGACCCTTGGTCCTGTGGAGTCTCGATAGATACCCCAGTGTAAGGGAATGCCAGGATAGGGAAGCAGGAGTGGGTGGGTTGGTGAGGAGGGGGAGGGGGTTATAGAGAAAACCAGGAAAGGGGATAACATTTGAAATGTAAATAAAGAAAATATCTAATAAAAGAAATAACTAAAAAAAGAAAAAGAATTGGTTTCCAGTGAAATATATTCAGAGACCCCAGTTTCTTCCTCTTTTTCTGCTTTAATTTCTGGTCATAAGTTAAGGAGTTTCACTTGGCCACGTGCTCCTTACTATTGCCTTCCAGAACTATCACATTCCAGATGAAATGGAACCACCTGAACATGAACTAGAACCTGTAAAACTGTGCTCCCCAAATACAATTACCTTTCTAAGTTTCTTGACTCGGGCCTAGTAAACCTAATAAAACTAATGGAAATCTAATAAACTTAATACAATTTATTTATTAATAAAAATAAAATTGGTACTGAGAAGTGGAATCTTTGGCATTACTATATACACATCAAGTTGCCTTGCAACTGCTTTATGGAAGTTACGAGCAGAGCTCAGTGAATTATTCTAATAGGCCCTAATAAGACCTGACTGATGATAAAATGTGGAAAGACCATGCTAATGAGAGTTCCAATGCAACTGAAGGTTATATGGGGAAGTGTATTATTAGACTTACACAATGGCAAAGAATATGAAGGTAGCCCCTAAGACTTTATGGGAGGTCAAGGTTAAAGTATTTGACTAATTTACTTGGCAGAGGACATTTCAAGGTAGCAAAACAGTTCTGGAAACAACATGTACACCACTAGCTGCTTCTAGCCAAACTTACTGTGAGAATCAGCTACAAAGACTGCCAGAGTAGAAATATTTTAAAAATCTATAGTATGGGCAAAAAGGGAGCACTGTAGTAGTTGGCCAGAGACAATAATATTGTTAGTAGCCTATTAAAATAAGTTCTTTACACAAGGGCAGTGTTGTCCTTGGTGGCCTCTAAGGAATATACAATGACTGTGGAAGAAGTGAGAAATGAAGTCTACATTTGTTTAAAAGGTGTCCCAGAGCATCTGAGTTTCTGAAGAAAGCCAGGGTGACCCTGGGTAACAAAAATTGCCTAGGAATTCTTTTAATTATGATTATGTTCCAAGACAATCAGAATCTACAACAGCCATGGTTCAAGTGAGCTGAGGAATGGTGGGTTCCTGCTGGCAGTGGACCCCGGCATTACCCATGGAATTTACCTGCAATATACAGGATTTATGAGGTATAGAGATTCCAATTAATATTCCAAACGAAAACCTGAGTGGCTACACAATATATTACAGGATCCAAGGCCATGTAAGTATTTCCCAACTGGGTGATATATGGAACTGAGAGAAGTAAGCCAAAATATCCGTGGAGATCCCAAGAAGTTCTGGGAACCTACAATGAACAATGCTTGCTAACTGACTCTTTGCCAGCGATCAGAGCTAGACATGGGGTATGGCTAGAATTGCTGTAATCCTTTGCAAGTATAAACCCTGCGACTGGGTACTAGATGCTGTGTATGGAGACTTAGGATTTAATGCTTCCTTGCCTGGTATTAGTCTTGCTTTGCACTGACCTGCTATTATTTCCCTATTCCTTTCTGTGAAATGAGAATGTTTACTCTGTGCTCATATCACCATTATATCTTTCCATTTAATTGTGGCTCACATGTCATGAACCTTATATCTCAGAAAATAATTTGGACTTAGAGTTTTTAGCAGTGCTTGAGTTAAGACTATGGGTCTTCTTGGGTATGAATTGAAGGTCCTTTGCATTTTGAGATGGATATAAACTTTTGGTTCCATGAATTTGAAGGCTGTACTATGAAATGCATCACCCATAGACCAATATTTTAGAAGCTTTGATCCTCAGGAAGTAAAGTAGTTAAACATTTCAGAGGTGGGATTTAGTGAGAAATCTTAAGAGTATATCATGAAGGAGATTATGGGACCCTGGCCTGGTCCTCATTGCTGATTTTTCTGCCCTGTGTCTGTGGACTTTTCCTTTGTGATACACTCTTGCCGTGATGTGCTTTCTTCCCGCAGGCCCAAATGAGAAATTAGAGAATCAAGAAATGAGAGCAATTAAACATGGACCAAAACTTTCAAAACTATGAACCAAAATAACTCCTAAGCTTTTATAAGTTAGTTATGTTGAGTATTTATTATAGTAACAGAAAGTTGACTAACAGGCCAATATAATCAAGTCCAACGTAATCAAGCTGAGTATAGTCATCAAAAAGCCTCAGGACTCCAGAGGGTCTATTTCCTGCTCACTTCATTTCTGAGTATTAAATAAACAGAACATCTTATAACTATCAATATAATGATTAGCATCTTGAAAGCATTTTAGGTTTTCCAATTTCAGGGAACAAAAGCTATTTCAAGAAGTGATTTTTAAATATTCCTAGACTTGGCCTAACTAAAAATAAACATTGAAAATAAATACAAAATCGAAAGGCAAAACATAATTTACCCTTTGTTGTTATACACCTAGGCCTAGAACCTAGGAGCCACGTCCCTTCAGCTGTGTTGAAGTAAGCACTTGTCTCTGAAGACTCATTCATCAATCCAAGACAATGGAAAGTATCTGCTTGTTTGCTGGCAATAAGGTCTTGGAAAGACCATGTATGTCAACTTTGCCTTAACAAGCCCTCATTTACAATGTGTGAATACCTTCATTGTTCCATACAAATTCTCAGCCTTTTATAAGCCTCTAAGAAATAAACATAAGCAACCCTGGAAAGCATCAAAGGACAAACCCTTAACATTATACACTAGAAAGAAAAATTGGGGCGCACAAAAGATCTGCTGGTGCTGGATTATGGTGGCAAGAAACTGAGAGGAGGAGTAAGATCATGCCAAACACATGGTCATTCGGTTCATCTGGCTGAGCCAGAATTAAGACTGCATGAAACACTCCACTGCTCATAGGAGTGGTTACCATTTTCACTGGAAGCCTACTTCCTTAAATTGCCTCAGAGTCCAAATTTGAAAGCTCAGCAATGATAGCTATAAAGTTTTGGCCTTGTGCCTACCCAGTGAGTCCTCAGATAGGTCAAGTTAAACACACACAATCGGTGTGTTTGTTCACTGTCTCAAACAGCCCCTCTTTTCCAGGTTGCATCGTAATGTTACAACTTTGAGTCTATATATATTGTGTCAAGTTCTGCCCTGATTTCCATGAAGGAAGTAAACATCTAGAAAGGGCTAAAAAAGAGCAGCAAGATGTTTCTCACACCATCAGGATCTATTTCCTCATGCTTGAAATTCTAAGCTTTTCCTCCTTATTTGGCAAAAATAGTAACTGGGTCAAATATAGAAACTCACCAATGCTCCCTTTTATTTACTTCTCCATCTGTGTACAGGCTTCATCAATGATGACAGCAGGAAATGACTTGGCTTTGGAGCTCTGGGTTGTTAGCTATTTGATGTGAGGAAGCAGCTGGTAGAGCATCTACACATGCTATGCTTGGGCCATACTCCAGAGGGGCCTGCCATTGGGCTTTCCCCCATTTGCCAAGTTAGCGATTGTTCTGGAAGCTGCTTACAGATTCCTTGGAAAGGATGCCTTCCTTGTTTTGTCTTTTTAGAAAAATCATACCTGAGGGAACATTTAATCATATTTACTATATCATACTCTAAATACAAAGGCTATAAATCCCAACTCCAGATCACTTGGAAAATGGGGGGGGGAGGAAGTAAGAATAAAAAAACCCACTACCCATAAATTAACCATCTTTGTTTATATTTATGTCTGTTTCTATGCATACTAAAACAAAATAAATGTTTAGTGATATATAATCCTCCCATCTTTGTCAATGTTTTCTAAGTGAATCTTGAGAAGACATCACTAAACCATTCCTGCCCCAATATATCTTGAATCTAACAATGCAAAGGTAAAAAATTAAAACAGACCTAGTTTTCACTTAGAGCTATTTTGTCCAATTTGGTGATCACAAACCACATGTAAGAAATTTGATGTATGTTGTTGACAAATAAATACAATTTAAAAAATAAATTTCCTAAACCACACAAATATCCAACAAAGAAAGAGAACTTCAGACCAATTTCCCTTATGAATATCAATGCAAAAATACTCAATAAAATCCTTGCAAACCCCATTGCATACACTAGCAAGATTTTATCGAAAGGACCCAGATGTAGCTGTCTCTTGTGAGACTATGCCGGGGCCTAGCAAACACAGAAGTGGATGCACACAGTCAGCTATTGGATGGATCACAGGGCTCCCAATGGAGGAGCTAGAGAAAGTACCCAAGGAGCTAAAGGGATCTGTAACCCTATGGTGGAACAACATTATGAACTAACCAGTACCCCGGAGCTCTTGACTCTAGCTCCATATGTATCAAAAGATGGCCTAGTCGGCCATCACTGTAAAGAGAGGCCCATTGGACACGCAAACTGTATATGCCCCAGTACAGGAGAACGCCAGGGCCAAAAAAAAAATGGGAATGAGTGGGTAGGGAAGTGGGGGGGAGGGTATGGGGGACTTTTGGGATAGCATTGGAAATGTAATTGAGGAAAATATGTAATAAAAATATTAATTAAAAAAAATCCTTGCAAACCGAATCCAAGAACACATCAAAATGATCATCCATCATGACCAAGTAGGCTTCATCCAAGGTATGTAGGGATGGTTTAATGTACAGAAATCCGTCAACATAATCCACTATATAAACAAATTCAAAGAAAAAAATCACATGATCATCTCATTCAATGCTGAGGAAGCATTTGACAAAATCCAACACCACTTTATGACAAAGGTCTTGGAAAGTTCAGGAATTCAAGGCCCATACCTAAACATAATAAAAGCAATATACAGCAAACCAGCAGCCATTAAACTAAATGGAGAGAAACTTGAAGCAATTCCACTAAAATCAGGGATTAGACAAGGCTGCCCAATTTCTCCCTACCTATTCAATATAGTACTTGAAGTCCTAACTAAAGCAATTAGACAAAAAAAAAAAAAAGAGATCAAGGGGTTACAAATTGGAAAGGAAGAAGTCAAAATATCAGTATTTGCAGATGATATGATAGTATATATAAGTGACCCTTAAAATTCCATCAGAGAACTCCTAAACTTGATAAACAGCTTCAGTGCAGTAGCTGGATATAAAATTAACTCAAACAAATCAGTGGTCTTTTTCTACATAAAGGATAAACAGGCTGAGAAAGAAATTAGGGAAACAATACCTTTCACAATAGTCACAAATAATATAAAATAACTTGGTATGTCTCTAACTAAGGAAGTGAAAGATCTGTATGATAAGAACTTCAAGTCTCTGAAAAAAGAAATTGAAGAAGATCTCAGAAGATGGAAAGATCTCCCATGCTCATGGATTGGCAGGGTTAATATAGTAAAAATGGATATCTTGCCGAAAGCAATCTACAGATTCAATGCAATCTCCATTAAAATTCTAACTCAATTCTTCACTGAGTTAGAAAGGGCAATTTGCAAATTCATCTGGAATAAAAAAAAAAACCTAGGATAGCAAAAACTATTCTTAACAATAAAAGGACCTCTGGGGGAATCACCATGCCTGAACTGAAGTTGTACTACAGAGCAATTGTGATAAAAAACTGTGTGGTACTGGTACAGCAACAGACAGGTAGATCAATGGAATAGAATTGAAGACCCAGAAATGAACCCACATACCTATGGTCACTTGGTCTTTGACAAGGGAGCTAAAACCATCAAGTGGATAAAAGACAGCATTTTCAACAAATGGATCTGGCACAACTGGCTGTTATCATGTAAAGGAATGTGAATTGACCCATTCTTATCTCCTTGTACAAAGCTCAAGTCTAAGTGGATCAAAGAACTCCACATAAAACTAGAGACACTGAAACTTATAGAGGGGAAAGTGGGGAAAGCCTCAAAGATATGGGCACAGGGGGGGAAATTCCTAAACAGAACAGCAATGGCCGATGCTGTAAGATCAAGAATTGACAAATGGGACCTCATAAAATTGCAAAGCTTCTGTAGGGCAAAAGATACTGTCAATAAGACAAAAAGGCCACCAACAGATTGGGAAAGAATTTTATCAATCCTAAATCTGATGGGGGACTAATATCCAATACATACAAAGAGCTCAAGAAGCTGAACTCCAGAAATTCAAATAACCCCATTAAAAAATGGGGCATGGAGCTAAACAAATAATTCTCAACTGAGGAATACTGAAGGGCTGAGAAGCACTTGAAAAAAAAATGTTCAACATCCTTAATCATCAGGGAAATGCAAATTAAAACAACCCCGAGATTCCACCTCACACCAGTTAGAATGGCTAGGATCAAAAATTCAGGTGACAGCAGATGCTGACAAGGATGTGGAGAAAGAGGAACACTCCTCCTATATTGGTGGTATTGCAAGCTGGTACAAACACTTTGGAAATTGGTCTGGTGGTTCCTCAGAAAACTGGACTTAGTACTACTGGCAGATCCAGCAATACCTCTCCTGGGCATATACCCATAAGTTGTTCCAACTGGTAATAATGTTCATAGCAGCCCTATTTATAATAGCCAGAAGCCATAAAGAACCCAGATTTCCCTCAACAGAGGAATGGATACAGAAAATGTGGTACATTTACACAATGGAGTACTACTCAGCTATTAAAAAGAATGAATTTATGAAATTCCTAGGTAAATGGATGTAACTGGAGGATATCATCCTGAGTGAGGTAACCCAATCGCAAAAGTCACCTGATATGCACTCACTGATACGTGGATATTAGCCCAGAAACCTAGAATACCCAAGATACAATTTCCAAAACACAAGAAAATGGAAAACCAACGCATGGATACTTCATTCCTCCGTAGAATAGGGAATAAAATACCCATGGTAGGAGTTTCAGAGACAAAGTGTGGAGCTAAAACAAAAGGATGGACCATCCAGGGACTGCCCCACCCGTGGGTCCATCCCATAATCAGCCACCAAACCCAGATACTATTGCATATGCCAGCAAGATTTTGCTGGAAGGACCCTGATATAGCTGTCTCGTATGAGGCTATGTCAGTGGCTGGCAAATACAGAAGTGACTGCTCACAGTCATCTATAGGATGGAACACAGGGCCCCCAGTGTAGGAGCTAGAGAAAGTACCCAAGAGCTGAAGGGCTCTGCAACCCTATAGGTGGAACAACAATATGAACTAACAAGTGCCCCCAGAGCTCTTGTCTCTAGCTGCATATGTAGCAGAACATAGCCTAGTCATCCATCATTTGGAAGAGGGGTCCCTGGGTCTTACAAACTTTATATGCCCCAGTACAGGGGAACTCCAGGGCCAAGAAGTGGGAGTGGGTGGGTTGGGGAGCAGGACGGGGGGAAGGTATAGGTGACTTTTGGGATAGCATTTGAAATGTAATGAAGAAAATATCTAATAAAAAATTTTTTTAAATTTCATTAGTACTGTCACTTCTGTATTTGCCAGGCACTGGCATAGGGAAATTTGTGGTCAGCTTGAGACTGATTGCTTATGTTCTGAAACCAGTGTACATTGTCTTCGACAATAGGTCCTAACCACTTAGTTCTGAAAGGTAACCAAGAGCTGTAGTAGCAGCTTGTGTTGAGGGAGTTCTTCATCCTCTTTATCAATAACTTGTAGGGAGGTGCCCCATGACTGGTAGTATGATTTTTGTTTAATATTTCATGTCTTCTGTGAGCAGCATTGAAATTAGTTTATCAACTAGTGGGCTTTCATATATCCTTAACAATGGTTAACTTTTAATTACACCCTCTTTTCCCATATCCCCTGCCCTCATCCTTAATTAAACCTTTAAACCCCAGTAATTCCTTGTTTTTTTATTTTATATATGTTTCAATAACCCCTCTAATATTATTTTTTCACTTGAGTTGTGACCATAGGCTTCCATATATCCTTTTTTTAGACACATCATTTTGGCTAACTCATCACCTATGCCTCCAGCCTCCTCCATGCTTGAACTGTTCCACCTGCAATAGCCTCCCTCTTCTCCTTTCATTTTACGTATATTCTATTATCCCTTAGCTCATAAGACACCATCTGTGATGGCCTATTTCCAGAGTTCATGGTTTCTACATACATTGCAAGTTAAATACATAAAACAAAAAACTCAAAACTATAATCCTTATATGGGAAAACATGTGGCATTTGTCTTTCTGAGCCTGAATTACCTCACTCAGTATAATATTTTTTCAATTCCATCCATTTTCTTGCAAATTATATGATATCAGTTTTCTTCAAAGTGGAACAAAATTCCATTATTTGCATGCATCACTTCTTCTTATTCAACCATGTCATTAGATTTCTAGGATGCGTCTATTCCTTAGCTAATGTGTGTGTGTGTGTGTGTGTGTGTGTGTGTGTGTGTGTGTGTGTGTGTGTGTGTGTGTAATGGAGTACTACTAAACATACATTTACAAGTATGTGGTATGGAATATAATGTCCTGTGAGTATGTACCTAGGAGTTGAATAGCAGGGTCATATGAATGTTCTATTTCTAGTATTTCAAGTAACCTCCAAACAGACTTCCAAAGTGGCTTCATTATTTTACATTCTAACCAGTGGTGAAAAAACATTCCTTTTTCCTCACATTCACACAGGCTTCTAGATCAAAAAAGGGATTAATGTCTGAGTGTTATAATACTAACCTGCCACTCAAGCTATATCCACTCTTGTAACAATGGCATGACTATTATGGAGGTAATCAATCACATTCAAGTACTTGGATTTCAGGCCTGTTCCACTGAAATAAATTCATGACTGATCAGAAACACGGGGTTATGTAGGTCAAAGGTGTACTGTGGTTTCAATAAATGATCAGTTTGATAACTATCTTCTAAATATTTATATTTAAATCCACGGATTTCTGTTGCTTGCAATCTTCATAAAGAAGCTTATTTTTCTTTTATTTTTTGCACTTTTTTATTGGATATTTTATTTATTTACATTTCAAATATTACCCTCTTTCCCTGTTTCCACTCCGGAAAGACCCTATCACTTCCCCACCCCGTCCCCTGCTTCTCTGAGAGTGTTTGCTCACCCACCCACCCACTCCTACTTCTCCACCCTGGCATTCCCCTACACATGGGCATTAAGACTTCACAGGACCAAGGCCCTCTCCTCCCATTGATGTCCAAGAAGACCATCCTCTGCTATATATTTGGATGGAACCATGTGTCCCTCCATGTGTACTTTTTAGTTGGTGGGTTAGTCACTGGGAGCTCAGGGGGTCTGGTTGGTTGATACTGTTGTTCTTCCTATGGCTTGCAAACCCGTTTAGCTCCTTCAGTCCTTTCTCTTAATTATTCCATTGGGGATCATGTGCTCAGTCCAATGGATGGATGCAAACATCTTCCTCTGTATTTGTCAGGCTCTGGCAGAGTATCTCAGGAGACAACAATACCAGGATCCTGTCAGCAAGCACTTCTTGGCATACACAATAGTGTCTGGGTTTGGGATGAATCCCCAGGAGAGGCAGTCTCTGGATGGCCTTTCCTTCATTCTCTGCTCCAAACTTTCTCTCCATATTTCCTCCCTTGAGTATTTGGTCCCCCTTATAAGAAGGACTGAAGCATCCACACTTCAGTTTTTCTTTTTCTTGAGCTTCATGTGGTCTGTGAATTGAATCTCAGATATTCCAAGTTTTGGGGCTAATATCCACTTATCAGTGACTGCATACCATATGTGCTCTTTTGTGACTGGGTTGCCTCACTCAGGATGTTTTCTAGTCCAATCCATTGCCTAATATTTTCATGAATTCATTGTTGTTCTTAATAGCTGAGTAATACTCCATTGTGTAAATGTACAACAATTTTGTATCCATTTCTGTGTTGAATGACATATGGGTTCTTTCCAGCTTCTGACTATTATTATAAATACCACTGCCCTAGATGGCCCATCCTTTCGTCTCAGCTCCAAACTTTGTCTCTTTAACTCCTTCCATGGGTGTTTTGTTCCTAATTCTAAGAAGGGCAAAGTGTCCACACTTTGGTCTTCGTTCTTCTTGAGTTTCATGTGTTTAGCAAATTGTATCTTATATCTTGGGTATTCTAAGTTTCTGGGCTAATATCCACTTATCAGTGAGTACATATTGTGTGAGTTCTTTTGTGATTGGGTTACCTCACTCAGGATGATACCCTCCAGGTCCATCCATTTGCCTAGGAACTTCATAAATTCATTCTTTAGAGACTGCCATATCCGGGGATCCATCCCATAATCAGCTTCCAAATGTTGACACCATTGCATACACTAGCAAAATTTTGCTGAAAGGACCCAGATATAGCTGTCTCTTGTGAGACTATTCCCGGGGCCTAGCAAACACAGAAGTGGATGCTCACAGTCAGCTATTGGATGGATCACAAGGCCCCCAATGGAGGAGCTAGAGAAAGTACCCAAGGAGCTGGGGGGAACTGCAACCCTATAGGTGGAACAACAATATGAACTAACCAGTACCCCCAGAGCTTGTGTCTCTAGCTGCATATGAAACAGAAGATGGCCTAGTCGGCCATCAGTGGAAAGAGAGGCCCATTGGTGGTGCAAACTTTATATGCCTCAGGATAGGGGAACGCCAGGGCCAAGAAGTGGGAGTGGGTAGGTGGGGGAGTGGGTGGGGGAGCTTGTAGGGGACTTTTGGGATAGCAATGGAAATGTAAATGAAATAAATACCTAATAAAAATAAATAAATAACACTGCTATGACCATACTGGAACATGTGTCCTTATTACATTTTGGAGCATCTTCTGGGTATATGCCCAGGAGTGGTATAGCTGGGTCCTTAGTTACTACTATGTCCAGTTTTCTGAGGAACTGCCAAACTGATTTCCAGAGTTGTACTAGCTTTCAATCCCATCACCAATGGAGGAGTGTTCCTCTTTCTCAACATCCTTGCCAGCATCTGCTGTCACCTGAATTTTTGATCTTAGCCATTCTGACTAGTGTGAGGTAAAATCTTAGAGTTGTTTTGATTTGCATTTCCCTGATGACTAAGGATGTTGAACATTTTTTCATGTGCTTCTCAACCATTCAGAATTCTTCAGTTGAAAATTCTTTGTTTAGCTCTGTAAATACCCAATTTTTAGTAGGGTTATTTGGTTCTCTGGAGTCTAACTTCTTGAGTTCTTTGTATATATTGGATGTTAGCCCTCTATTGGATGTAGGGTTGGTAGATCCTTTCCCAATCTGTTGGTTGCCATTTTGTCCTATTGACACTGTCCTTTTCTTTACAGAAGCTTTGCAATTTTATGAGTTTCCATTTGTCAATTCATGATCTTAGAGCATAAGCCATTGGTGTTCTGTTCAGGAAAATTTTCTCTGTGCCCATGTGCTCAAGGTTCTTCCCCATTTTCTCTTCTAATAGGTTCAGTTTCTCTGGCTTTATGTGGAAGTCCTTGATCCATTTGGACTTGAGCTTTGTACAAGGAGATAAAAATGAGTCAATTTGCAGTCTTCTACATGCTGATCTCCAGTTGAACAGCACCATTTGTTGAAAATCCTGTCTTTTTTCCACTGGATGGTTTTAGCTCCTTTGTCAAAGATCAAGTAGCGATACACTTATGGGTACATTTCTGGATCTTCAGTTATGCTCCAATGATCGACTTGCCTTTCTCTGTACCAATACCATTCAGGATTTTTATCACTATTGCTCTGTTGTACAGCTTGAGGTCAGGGATGGTTATTCCCCTATAAGTTCTTTTATTGATGAGAATAGTTTTTGCTATCCTGGGTTTTTTGTTATTCCAAATGAATTTGCAAATTGCTCTTTCTAACTCTATGAAGAATTGAGTTGGAATTTTTATGGGGATTGCATTGAATCTGTAGATTCCTTTTGGCAAGATGGCCATTTTTACTAAATTTATCCTGACAATGCATGAGCTTGGGAGATCTTTTGATCTTCTGAGATCTTCATTGATTTCTTTCTTCAGAGACTTGAAGTTCTTGTCATACAGAGTTTTCACTTTCTGATTAGAGTCACACCAAGGTATTTTATATTATTTGTGACTATTGTGAAGAGTATTGTTCCCCCAATTTCTTTTTCAGCCTGTTTAATCTTTAAGAATAGGAAGAGCTAGAGAAAGTACCAAGGCCTAAAGGGATCTGCAACCCTATAGGTGGAACAACAATATGAACTAACCAGTACCCCCCGGAGCTTGTGTCTCTAGCTGCATATGTATCAGAAGATGGCCTAGTCAGCCATCAGTGGAAAGAGAGGCCCATTGGTCATGCAAACTTTATATGCCTCAGTATAGGGGAACGTCAGGGCCAAGAAGTGGGAGTGGGTGGGTAGGGGAGTGGGTGGGGGAGGGTATGCGGGACTTTTGGGATAGCACTGGAAATGTAAATGAAGAAAATACCGAATTAAAAAAATTAAAAAAGAAAGAAAGAAAGAAAGAAATGAGAATTGCTCCCAAGAGGAAAAAAAAAAAAAGAATAGGGAAGCTACCAATTTGTTTGAGTTAATTTTATAACCAATCACAGAGTTGTTTCTCAGGTTTAGGAGTTCTCTGGTGGAATTGTTGAGGTCACTTAAGTATACAATCATATCATCTGCAAATAGTGATATTTTGACTTCTTTTCCAATTTGTGTCACTTTGACCTCCTTTTGTTGTCTAATTGCTCTGGCTAGGACTTCAAGTACTATATTAAACAAGTAGGGAGAGAGTGGACAGCCTTGTCTAGTCTCTGATTTTATGGGATTGCTTCAAGTTTCTCTCCATTTAGTTTGATGTTGGCAACTGGTTTGCTGTATATTGCTTTTACTATGTTTAGATATGGGCCTTGAATTCCTAATCTTTCGAACATTTTGATCATGAATGGTTGTTGGATTTTGTCAAATGCTTTCTCAGCATTAATGAGATGATCATGTGGTTTTTGTCCTGGAGTTTGTTTATATAGTGGATTATGTTGGTGGATTTCTTTATATTGAATCATCCCTGCATCCCTGGAATGAAGCCTACTTGATCATGATGAATGATTGTTTTGGAACCTTTGAGAGAATGTTATTGAGCATTTTTGCATTGATATTCACGAGGGAAATTGGTCTAAAGTTCTCTTTCTTTTTTTTTTTCCATTTTTATTAGGTATTTAGCTCATTTACATTTCCAATGCTATACCAAAAGTCCCCCATACCCACCCACCCCAACTCCCCTACCCACCCACTCCCCCTTTTTTGGCCCTGGCGTTCCCCTGTACTGGGGCATATAAAGTTTGCGTGTCCAATGGGCCTCTCTTTCCAGTGATGGCCGACTAGGCCATCTTTTGATACATATGCAGCTAGAGTCAAGAGCTCCGGGGTACTGGTTAGTTCAAAAGTTCTCTTTCTTTGCTGGGTCTTTCTCTAGGAGGAGAGGCCCTTGGTCTTCTGAAGGTTCTATGCTCTACTGTATGGGAATGCCAAGACCAGGAATGGGAATTGGTGGGTTGAGGAACAGGGGAAGTGGGAGGGATAGGGGATTTTCAGAGGGGAAACTAGGAAAGGGGATAAAATTTGAAATGTAAATAAAGAAAATATCTAAAAACAAACAAACAAACAAAAAGAACCTCTGGTGGAATCACCATGCCTGACCTCAAGCTGTACTACAGAGCAATTGTGATAAAAACTGCATGGTACTGGTACAACCACAGACAGATTGATCAATGGAATAGAATTAAAGATCAAAAAATGAACCCACACACCTATGCTCAGTTGATCTTTGACAAAGGAGCTAAAAGCATCCAGTGGAAAAAGGTCAGCATTTTCAAAAAATGGTGCTGGCACAACTGGCAGTTATCATGTAGAAGAATGTAAATGACCCATTCTTATCTCCTTGTACAAAGCTCAAGTCTAAGTGAATCAAGGAACTCCACAGAAAACCAGAGACATTGAAACTTATAGAGAAGAAAGTGGGAAAAAGCCTCAAAGACATGGGCACAGGGGAAAAATTCTTTTTTTTTTTTTCAATTTTATTTTATTTTATTTTATTTTATTTTATTTTCCATTTTTTATTAGGTATTTAACTCATTTACATTTCCAATGCTATACCAAAAGTCCCCCATATCCACCCACCCCCACTCCCCTGCCCACCCACTCCCCCTTTTTGGCCCTGGTATTCCCCTGTACTGGGGCATATAAAGTTTGCAAGTCCAATGGGCCTCTCTTTCCAGTGATGGCCGACTAGGCCATCTTTTGATATATATGCAGCTAGAGTCAAGAGCTCCGGGGTACTGGTTAGCTCATAATGTTGTTCCACCTATAGGGTTGCAGATCCCTTTAGCTCCTTGGCTACTTTCTCTAGCTCCTCCATTGGGAGCCCTATGATCCATCCATTAGCTGACTGTGAGCATCCACTTCTGTGTTTGCTGGGCCCCGGCATAGTCTCACAAGAGACAGCTACATCTGCGTCCTTTCAATAAAATCTTGCTAGTGTATGCAATGGTGTCAGCGTTTGGATGCTGATTATGGGGTGGATCCCTGGCTATGGCAGTCTCTACATGGTCCATCCTTTCATCTCAGCTCCAAACTCCGTCTCTGTAACTCCTTCCATGGGTGTTTTGTTCCCAAATCTAAGGGGGAAAAATTCTTAAACAGAACACTAAAGGCTTATGCTGTAAGATCAAGAATGGACAAATGGGACCTCATAAAATTGCAAAGCTTCTGTAAGGCAAAAGACACTGCCAATAAGACAAAAGGTCCACCAACAGATAGGGAAAGGATCTTTACCAATCCTAAATATTAAAGGGGGCTAATAGCCAATATATACAAAGAGCTCAAGAAGCTGGACTCCAAAAAAAAATCAAATAACCCTATTAAAAAATGGGGTACAGTGCTAAACAAGGAATTCTCAACTGAGGAATACCAAATGGTTAAGAAGCACCTGAAAAAATGTTCAACATCCTTAATCATCAGGGAAATGCAAATCAAAACAACCTTGAGATTCCATCTCACACCAGTCAGAATGGCTAAGATCAAAAATTCAGATGACAGCAGATGCTGGCAAGGATGTGGAGAAAGAAGATCACTCCTCCATTGCTGGTGGTATTGCAAGCTGGTACAACCACTCTGGAATCAATCTGGTGTCAGAAAATTGGACATAGTACTACCTGATGACCCACTAATACCACTCCTGGACATATACCCAGAAGATTCTCCAACATGTAATAAAGACACATGCTCCACTATGTTCATAGCAGCCTTATTTATAATAGCCAGGAGTTGGAAATAACCCAGATGTCCCTCAACAGAGGATTGGATACAGAAAATGTGGTACATTTACACATTACAGCTATTAAAAACAATGAATTTATGAAATTGTTAGGCAAATGGATGGATCTGGAGGATATCATCCTGAGTAAGTTAACCCAATCACAAAAAAAACAAAAACAAACAAACAAACAAACAAAAACCCACATGATATGCACTCACTGATAAGTGAATATTAGCCCAGAAACTTAGAATACCCAAGATACAATTAGCAATACTCATGAAAATCAAGAAGAAGGAAGACCAAAGTGTGGATATTTTGTTCCTTCTTAGAATGGAGAACAAAATACCCATGGAAGTAGTTACAGAGACAAATTCCGGAGCTGAGATGGAATGAAGAACTGTCCAGAGACTGCCCCACCTGGGGATCCATCCCATAATCAGCCACCAAACCCAGACACTATTGCATTTGCCAGCAAGGTTTTGCTGACAGGACCCTGATATAGCTATCTCTTGTGAGGCTATGCCAGTGCCTGGCAAATACAGAATTGGATGCTCAAATGAGGGGAATTGCAAGGTGGTCTCCAGTGGAGCTTAGATCTGAATCCTGATGGCCATAATTCACCTACATGACATGGTAGGCGTTCCCTCATGCTCCTGGAACTCTTGCCCCTGCCTAAGGTACTACTTCCCACAGCCCCCACAAGAGAAGCATGGTCAGTAGTCATGTAAGCAATGGCCCAAGCTTCTGACCTTCAGGCTAAACTCCTCCCCAGTTACCTAGCAACAGTGAAGACCATAAAAAGGGGTGCTCAGCCCACAACTTGCTTTCTTATTCCTTTGTCCTCTCACCTCTCTCTTCTCTCACTTCTCTCTCCTCTTTCCTTTCTCTTTGTCTTCTTCTTTCCTCTCTCTCTCTCTCTCTCTCTCTCTCTCTCTCTCTCTCTCTCTCTCTCTCTCTCTCTCTCTCTCTCCCTCCTTTTAACCTTCTCTCTTTCCCCTGCATTTCTATAATAAAGTTCTAAAACCATAGAGTCTCTGCTCTGCTCCTTCAAGTTCTGCTGCACACTCTGGTCAGTGTTGGGAACTTCTTCCCTCTTCCCTGTCTCCCACAACCCTGGTGGCTTTAGCAATGTAGCTCCGGGGGTTGGGGGCGTCCCCAGGCAGGGCTGCCCCTTGACCACCACCTGAAGAGTGGAATAGAGGAATGCCCACCCAGGCGTGAGTGGATAGGGTAGATAGCAGCCTTCCCATGCCTGACTGACCAGAGAATAGGGAAACTCTGGTGGGGTGTGAGAATATTTTTCCTTCAGTTCTTCCTCAGGGCCCCCAGGGCCCCCTGGGCCACCTTCCCCTTTTATTTTGTTCCCAATACTCACAGTCATCTACTGGATGGAACACAGATCGCCCAATGAAGGAGCCAGAGAAAGTACCTAAGAAGCTAAAGGGGTCTGCAACCCTATAGGAGGAACAACAATATGAACTAACCAGTACCCCCCAGAGTTTGTGTCTCTAGTTCATATGTAGCAGAGGATGGCCTAGTCAGCTATCAGTGGGAGGAGAGGTCCTTGGTCTTGCGAAGATTATATGACCCAGTACAGAAGAATACCAATGCCAGGAAGCAGTAGTGGGTGATTTGGGGAGGGGGGGTATAGGGGAACTTTTGAAGAAGAAACTAGAAAAGGTGATGGCATTCGAAATGTAAATGAAGAAAATATCTAATAAATTTAAAATAAAAAGCCATGTGAGGGATGGAGAAGCCTGATGATTGGGAAAACTGATGTGAAATTCTGCCTTCTGTACATGGCATGACCGTTACATACATAAATTTACAGTAACTATGGTTACCTTCACAAAACCTGCACGAAGATCAAAATAAATAAGAAATTCCAGCATCAATAGTCTAAATATCCAGAGGCCTTCAGTGGTGGACCTATATGCAGTGGATGCCTGCTGAAAGGAGAATCACTTTTCTTTAGGGGTATAGTGCTGCTGTGTTGCCTATGTTCCAGTAGATGCCCCCACACCTGTGATTATATGGGCAGAATCAATTAGCTTCAAGGAGTTTTATTTTGTCAGTGTAGACATAGGGGCTGTAAAGGTGGCTCAGCAGTTAAGAGCATGTGTTAATCTTTTGGAGAATGAGAGTTCAATCCCCAGGACCCACATGGTGCCTCATAAATATCTGTAACTCCAGCTTCAGGAGTTCCAGAACTGTAGTCTGACTTATGTGGTGCATAGACATATATGTATGCAAAACTTTGGAAAGAGTTGGGGAGAAAGAGAGTTTGTATGATCAGAATGCATTCTATACATTTATAACATTTCAAATAAATAAGTAAAAATACTATTCTAAGGCATATATTTCATTGGTTGTACTAGCTGTATTTCAGTCATTCAATAGAATATAGGTCTAGTCAAAAATAGGTTATTCAGTTCCAAGTGGTTAGCCCTAAATACGTACATACATACATACATACATACATACATACATACATACAACCAAAAATAGGTTATTCAGTCCCAAGTGGTTAGCCCGAAATATGTACATACATACATACATACATACAACCAAAACTATAATGGACTCAAGGTTATATTTACATAAATGAGCACATTTGTGTGTATGTGTTCTCTCTCTCTCTCTCTCTCTCTCTCTCTCTCTCTCTCTGTGTGTGTGTGTGTGTGTGTGTGTGTGTGTGTGTGTGTGTAAATAACAATTATAGGAAAAGAGGTTATGAAGAAAGGATGTTATTTGAGGTAGCAGACATGAAAGAAGTTGAAGGGAAGAGACGGGATGAAATGACGTAAATGCAGTATTTATGTATGAAGTTCTCAAACTTCTTTGGCATAGCAAGATTGTATCAAACTAAGAACCTTTTTGGTTTTTTTTGCACAGAAAACAATTGATGCTACAAGAGAGCTGAAAAATCAACCCCAGCCAACATATTTTTCCTGTTTTCAAGAGGTCTACTCCATAGCCTGAGTTTTGAAATATAGTTTCTGCTTTAATCAACATTTAAAAGTAGTCTTGTTTCTTAAGAGATGAAGCAATGTATTGTTTTTCTATTGGAAATATTTTCCACATCCAGTTTAGAGATGATCTTCATCATAGAAAAGGTTAGTAAATGGCGACATGTTACTTGACATCTGTTACATGAAAGAAAATGTGAAGCTCAGCTGAAAATATTGATAATCATTTTTATGAGCTTAAGTTATATAAAGTTGTAGGTTTTATTGCGATACTTTTGCAGACCAATATAATCTACTTTCATTATACTCTGTCCCCAATTTCTTATTTTATAAGTCCCACCCAGATCCTTTCCTGTTTTCCTAGTAGTTCCCCACTCTGCTTCCATGTCCCAACCACACCTTAGATTCTATGGATGAAAGAAAACATACAATACTTGTCTTAATATAATGATCTCCAGTTCCATTCATTTTTCTTACAAACTGCATGAGCTCATAATGTATATGTGTGTACATTTTTTCCTCCCCTCATTCACATATGGGAACAGAGGCAACTGCAAGTAATGCTTCAACAGACATGGGTGTGTGAGTAGCTTTGATATAAACACTGACTTCAGTTCCTTTGGATATTCCTTTGGTTGGTATAGCTGGGTTGTATGCTCATCCTATTTTCAGATTTTTTTGTTTTGTTTTAGTTAGGTTTAGGTTTTGGTTTTATTTTATTTTACTTTCATTATTTTTTATTTATTAACTTTACAGCCCAATTGCTGTCCCACTTCCTGGTCCCCCTCACCCTCCATCTCTCCTCTAAAAGCATGGAGGAGCCCCTGGGTAGCGACCCCCCCCCAAAAAAAAAACAACCTAGCACAAGAAGTTTCTGCAGGGCTAGGCAGTTCTTTTCCCACTAAGGCCAGGCATAACAACCCAGTTAAGAGACTGGATTCCACAGACAGGCAACAACTTTTGGAATAGCTCCTGCTCCAGTTGTCAGAGACACACATGAAAACCAAGCTGCACATCTGTTAAATATATGTGGGGAGGGCTAGGTCTAGCCTGTGTATGCTCTTTGGTTGGTGTGTCAGTCTCTGAGAGCCACAAGGGTCCAGGTTAGTTAACTCTATTGGTTTTCCTATGGAGTCCTTACCCCAGCTCTTCCATAAGAGTCTCCAAGCTCCATCCACTCATTGACTGTGGGTCTGTGGATCTGTTTCAGTCAGCTGTTGGATGGAGCCTCTCAGAAGACAGCCATGCTAGACTCCTACCTGCAAGCATAACAGAATATCAGTAATACTAGCATGGATTGGTGCTTCCCCATGGGAAGGACCCTCCATACTAACTACCATAATGGCTGGATTAATTTATATTCATTTCATCAACACAATACAGTTCTTTCCACTACCCCCCCCCAAAAAATAAGCCAAATCAATACACACACTTTTTCATTTCTATATTCTAAAAATAAACTTGATTAAACCACAAAAGTAAATGCAATCAAAATTACATTTTCCCAGTTGAACCAACTATTCTCTAATTAATAGCCACATGCGGTTAATGGCTGCTAGATTGGACAGAGCAATTTACCAAATATCTTAATCATTATAGAAAATTCTATTGTATACACTAGACTAAGAATATAAAAAGGCTTTATGATGGCATTGACAGAGAAGGAAGAAGGGTAGATTATATCAACTTGAGAAAGTGAATAAGGTTTGCAGAGAAGGGGGCATGCAACAGAAGAATATCAAACCAGTGAAAGAGAAAGAAATGAATTTAACATATTTTGATGTTTGCTGTCTACTATATGAAATAAATTAATTGATTCCTATTCTGCTTTTTATCACCTTTATAAGCAAACTCAAATAATTTGTATGGTTTTAGACTTTGATTGTGAGCATGTTCTGCCATGTATCTTTGTTTCACTGCTGGGAATGAAATCCCAAACCATGTGCACTCTAAGCATGAGCTCTACCATACAGTTAGCATCCCCAGTATGGCACGTATATTTTAATGTGCTATTTGTTCCTGACTTCAAGGCTTAATCTCTAGTAAGATAAAGATGAGCATACACTTGGCTCATGAATGGTATAAAATAAGATTTTAGCAGGACATATTGTCTTGCCCATTGCTTTTTCCCACTTAGTCATATAAAAGGTCCTTCTTATGTTCAGTGTTTACACACTCAGTATCCAGACAAACAGATGCTCCTTTAAGAAATATTTCTATAAGTCAAATATATTGGTTCACAAATGTACACATTTTTTTCAAAATCTCCATATTGGTAACTATTTTCTCCAAATGAGATATACAAACAATTATCAGCAGGGATATATGCGTATTTCTATTTTCTGCCTCCTTAACCCAAGTAACATATTGCTTTTTCGTTTTATAAGAGGCAAAATATAGCATTTGTTGAGAATTTTGGGTGTTTTTATGGTTTCTGTTTTTAAAAAAGAAGGAACAACGCCAAGGCTAAGGCTTTAACATAATCTTAACATTTTCAAAGCACCACCGGAGCCTCTCCATGAAACCCAGAAGAGACACTAAAATCGATCATTTGCTCCAGACACATCTATTCCCAATTTATAAATAATTTGGTGTCTCTATAAAACAATCTGATCATACTGAAAATATCTGCATACTTATAAACTCACTTCCCACAAGGTCAAGATTCTATTTACTTTCCCTGTGAAATACTTCTGGGGGATCAACACAATGTTTTATATACAAAGAAACTGAAAGATAGATATTCTGAATTGAGTGGTTGCTGCATATTATTGAAATCTCAAGTTAATACTGGGAGACACATTCTTAAGAGTTCGTGCTGACAGCCAGATTGTTGTACTGGCAGTTCTGTGGATACCCTTTCTCTCAACCTTAGCATTCACATTTACAAAATGAGGAACTTGGTCGAGATCACATCTCTACACTGTTCCATATCTAAGACAATTACAATCTCAGACCCAGAATATGTAAATGGATTGCATGAGATGGATGAGAGAGCTATGTTGCATGTGACCAGGTATGTGCAATTGTGTTTAGAGACAAGGGTAAAGTGACTGGTAAGTACTCTTCTCCTCTCTGCAAGAATCTAAAAGGTAAGGGGGGAAAGAGGTAGTAACAGGTTTGAACACCAATTAGATAAGACTGAAAGACACGTAAACCAGCATAACAAATGATTTGGCACTGTGTGCTTTGAGGACAAAGTTCATATGATGTGTTTTGAAGCTGAAGATCCTATGAAAGAAGTAACATCTGTATTCCTTATTCTGTGCTGAATAGACAGTCTGCATTGCCTAGATCTTGATTAAAAGCAGTAAGAGTATTCCTACCATTAGTTAGTAGCCCCCTGAGGCTGACACTGAACAGTTGTAATATTTAGGAGCCTCTTCTATTCTAATTACCACTTAGAACAAGCTTTATGCCAAGGACAGAACACTCCATTGATGCAATCTCTCAATGCCATGGCCTCTTGAGTAAATGCCTGTCTATCTTGTGGCTGAGATGTTGTGTGGTAATAAGGAATTTTCAGGAGGTCGTGGTTTTATTCTTAATAAAGACATCTGCCATTCAAATGCCGGACAACAAAATTCAAAAAGGCTTTTAGAAGTATAAATATTACTCCATGTCCATGTATTGTCAGTCTGAGAAAGTATGGTTCTCTGCCCTCCTTTTTTTGTCAAATATGAGGTTAATTGAATCAGAAAAACTTTCATAGAGTCATTATAATGAACCACACTTCTTGCTATTGAAAGACCCACAACGTGAGGACTCCCCACGTTCTGACTCAGCAGAGGCGACACCCCAAATCACTCACAAGAAACGGTCTTGCTGCAAAGTGCAAGAGGATTTTTATTCAAGAGCACTCTCAGGCCCACGGTCATACACCATGCAGAGGTAGAGGACAGTGGCGCACCAAGTAGCTGGTAAGGGGGTATTTAAAGGAAGAAACCACAACTCAAGGAAGTGGGGAGGGCGTTGTTGGAGACAAAGATTGGAGCTGAGACAAAAGGATGGACCATTTAGAGACTGCCATATCCAGGGATCCATCCCATAATTAGCCTCCAAACGATGACACCATTGCATACACTAGCAAGCATTTGCTGAAAGGAACCTGATATAGCTGTCTCTTGTGAGACTAGGCCGGGGCCTAGCAAACACATAAGTGGATGCTCACAATCAGCTATTGGATGGATCACAGGGCCCTCAATGGAGGAGCTAGAGAAAGTAACCAAGGAGCTAAGGAGATCTGGAACCCTGTAGGTGCAACAACATTATGAACTAACCAGTACCCTGGAGCTCTTGACTCTAGCTGCATATGTATCAAAAGATGACCTAGTCGGCCATCACTGGAAAGAGAGGCCCATTGGACACGCAAACTTTGTATGCCCCAGTACAAGGGAACGCCAGGGTCAAAAAGTGGGAATGGGTGGGTAGGGGAGTAGGGGGGAGGGTATGGGGAACTTTTGGGATAGCATTCTAAATGTAATTGAGGAAAATACGTAATAAAAAGTATTAAAAAAATTTTAAAAAGAGTCCCAAGGAAGTGCAAAGTCAGAAGAGTCACAAGGAATACCTGGTAATTGTGCAGGTTATCTATCAAGAGAGTTTCTAAGAGCCCCTAACAATTGCACATTTGCATAGCGGGTTCCAGCAATGGTCAGGGTGACTTTCTTTGAATGAACACTCTTTGAACCCAGGAAGCAGGTGTGTGGAGGAATGTCATATCTGTTTTATGATTATCATACCTTGGAGCATTAAGTCACAGAGGTCACATTCCCAAGCCTGGGCCTAAAGGCCTAGAATTTTCTTTTTACGTTATACTTTCACTATACAACGCACGAACTGAAGACACAAGGACTTCAAAAATCATTTTTTTTCCAATGAGCTAACTAAGGTCCTGAAAACAGAAAGAATTTTCCTAAGGCTCCAGGGATTGTAAAGTGACAAATCAGGACTCAAAGCCAAACAATGTAGTCTCATTTCAGTAGTGAATATGGATGAATACTCCTAGCTCCGTTTCAGTTACACACTATTGGGAACTTACAGTGTGGCTAGGCACAGGAGAAAACACACATGACTAAGGCAAATCTGTTATTTGGATATATTTCACCATGGCTACTTACTGACTGACTAAACGTCACTTGCCTAAAATCCATATCTGCATTTGAAGATCATTTGCCCAAATTATCATTGTTCTGTTACTGTTAAGACAACCAAGATCAATCCTACTTTTGGTGACTGAAAGACTTGCCAGTGTCCCTTATTTGTCACATCCTCTCAATAATAAATAAGTAAAGGATAAGAGACATTTAAATTCTTTTTCTGAGAAATTTCAAATGAGTGTAATGTATTAATTACAATCTGTCAATTACATTTTGTAGATGCTCAATAGAAGTTGCATTCAGGGCAAACAGTGCCTGCCATGAATGTTAGTAAATCTTCGGTGCCTTTGATGCTATTGTTGGTTGTTCTTTAAAAATATTATCTATTCCAGAATGAAGGAAAGAAAGACAAACATTTCATCAAATCAAGCAGTTCTTTTTTCATTTTTTAAGATGTTCCCTTTATTTACATTTCAAATGTTGTCCCCTTTCCTACTTTTCCCTCCAAAAATCCCCTATACCCTCCCACCCCCCAGCTCCACAAACCACCCACTCCCATTCCTGGTCCTGGCATTCCCCTACACTGGGGAATAGAACCTTCACAGGACCCAGGGACTCTCCTCCCATTGATGACTGACTGGGTCATCCTCTGCTACATATGCAGCTAGAGCTACAAGTTCCACCATGTGTTTCTTTGATTGGTGGTATAGTTCCAAAGACCTCTAGGGGTACTGGTTAGTTCATATTGATGTTCCTCCTATGGGGCTTCAGACCCATTCAGCTCCCTGGGTACTTTCTCTGGCTCCTTCATTGGTGACCTTATGCTCTGTCCAATGGATGACAGTGAGCATCCACTTCTGTATTTGCAGGCACTGGCAGAGCATCACAAGAGACAGTTATATCAGTCTCCTGTCATCAGGTTCTTGTTGGTATCTGCCTAGTGTCTGGGTTTGGTGGTTGTTTATTGGATGGATTCCCAAGACAGGCAGGCTCTGGATGGTCCTTCCTTCCGTCTCAGCTCCGAACTTTGTCTCTGTAACTCCTTTCATGGGTATTTTGTTCTCCATTCTAAGAAGGAACAAAATATCCACACTTTGATCTTCCTTCTTCTTGAGTTTCATGTGTTTTGCTAATTGTATCTTGGCTATACTAGGTTTCTGGGCTAATATCCACTTATCAGTGAGTGCATACCATATGTGTTCTTTTGTGATTGGGTTACCTCACTGAGGATGATATCCTCCAGATCCATCCATTTGCCTAAGAATTTCATGAATTAATTGTTTTTAATAGCTGAGTAGTATTCCATTGTGTAAATGTACCACATTTTCTGTATCCATTCCTCTGTAGAGGGACATCTGAGTTCTTTTCAACTCCTGGCTATTATAAATAAAGCTGCTATGAACATAGTGGAGCATGTGTCATTATTACAAGTTGGAACATCTTCTGGGTATATGACCAGAAGATGTATTGATGGATCTTCTGGTAGTACTATGTCCAATTTTCACTTCTAAGTGATGTTGCTAGGACCAAAATTTAATGCATACTGTTAGATTCCTAAAAATTTACATGAGAATTAATTTTGGTACAATTTAGAGAGTGACTGTAAGAAGATAGACAATTCGATCTTGGTTCCAGGACTCCACAAAAAGTAGTCTACACAGGTGAGAGTGTGGACTACAGAAGCTAACAGCTTCTGAGTCAGGCAGGATCCACAGAGCTTCTGAGGCAGCACCCTTTTCCGGCCCAGACATCCAGGCACCTTCCCGGCTAGAGGATAGGTGTCCTCCAGACCCAGGAGGGCTTTGCCTGAGCATCTGTGGGAGACATCTTGGTTCCGGGACTCCTACAAGAATATTCGGCACAGGTGAGAGTGTGGACTACAGAAGCTAACAGCTTCTGGGACAGGCTGAAACAACACAGCTTCTGGAACAGGACCAGTTTTGGGCCTTCATCTTCAGCCAGGAGGGAGGTCCAAACACCAGATATCTGTGCACCTTCCCTGTAAGAGGAGAGCTTGCCTGCAGAGAGTGCTCTGACCATTGAAACTCAGAGGAGAGAGCTACTCTCCCAGGTCTGCTGACAGAGGGTAGCAGAATCACCAGAGGAACAAACTCTAACCAGAGACAACTAAATCAACTAAATCTAGAGATTACCAGATGGCGAAAGGTAAACGTAAGAATCTTACTAACAGAAACCAAGAACACTCACCATCATCAGAACCCAGCACTCCCACTTCGTCGCCAGGCAACCCCAACACACCCGAAAAGTTAGACCCGAATTTTAAACCATATCTCATGATGATGGTAGAGGACATCAAGAAGGACTGTAATAACTCACTCACAGAAATACAGGAGAACACTGCTAAACAGGTAGAAGACATTAAAGAGGAAGCACAAAAATCCCTTAAAGAATTGCAGGAAAACACGACCAAACAGGCGATGGAATTGAATGAAACCATCCAAGACATAAAAGGGAAGTAGACACAAAAAAGAAAACCCAAGTGAGGCAACGCTGGAGATAGAAACACTAGGAAAGAAATCTGGAACCATATATGCGAACATCAGCAACAGAATACAAGAGATGGAAGAGAGACTCTCAGGTGCAGAAGATTCCATAGAGAACATTGGCACAACAATCAAGTAAAATGAAAAACGCAAAAAGATCCTAACTCAAAACATCCAGGAAATCCAGGACACAATGAGAAGAACAAACCTACGGATAATAGGAGTAGATGAGAATGAAGATTTTCAACTTAAAGGACCAGCAAATATCTTCAACAAAATAATAGAAGAAAACTTCCCAAACATAAAGAAAGAGATGCCCATGATCATACAAGAAGCCTACAGAACTCCAAATAGACTGGACCAGAAAAGAAATTCCCCCCGACACAAAATAATCAGAACAACAAATGCACTAAATAAAGATAGAATATTAAAAGCAGTGAGGGAAAAAGGTCAAGTAACATATAAAGGCAAGCCTATCAGAATTAAACCAGATTTTTCACCAGAGACTATAAAAACCAGAAGAGCCTAGACAGATGTTATACAGACACTAAGAGAACACAAATGCCAACCCAGGCTACTATACCCAGCAAAACGTTCAATTACCTTAGATGAAAAAACAAAAGTATTCCAGGACAGAACCAGATTCACATATTATCTTTCGACAAATCTCGCCCTTCAAAGGATAATAAAAGAAAAAAAAAAAACAATACAAGGACGGAAACCACGTCCTAGAAAAAGCAAGAAGGCAATCCCTCAACAAACCTAAAAGAAGACAGCCACAAGAACAGAATGACAACTTTAGCAAAAAAAAAAAAAAATAATAATAGAAAGCAACAATTACTTTTCCTTAATATCTCTTAATATCAATGGACTCAACTCCCCAATAAAAAGACATAGACTAACAAACTGGCTACAAAAACAGGACCCAACATTTTGCTGCTTACAGGAAACTCATCTCAGAGAAAATGATAAATACTACCTCAGAATGAAAGGCTGGAAAACAATTTTCAAAGCAAATGTTATGAAGAAACAAGCTGGAGTAGCCATTCTAATATCTAATAAGATGGACTTCCAACCCAAAGTCATCAAAAAAGACAAGGAGTGGCACTTCATACTCATCAAAGGTAAAATCCTCCAAGAGTAACTATCAATTATGAATATCTATGCTCCAAATACAAGGGCAGCCACATTCATTAAAGAAACTTTAGTAAAGCTTAAAGCACACATTGCACCTCACACAATAATAGTGGGAGACTTCAACACACCACTTTTACCAATGGACAGATCATGGAAACAGAAACTAAACAGGGACACGGTGAAAATTAACAGAAGTTATAAAACAAATGGATCTAACAGATATCTACAGAACATTTTATCCTAAAACAAAAGGATATACCGTCATCTCAGCACCTCATGGTACCTTCTCCAAAACTGACCATATAATTGGTCACAAAACAAGCCTCAACAGATACAAAAGTATTGAAATTGTCCCATGCATCCTATCAGATCACCACGGACTAAGCCTGATCTTCAATAACAAAATAAATAATAGAAAGCCAACATTCACGTGAAAACTGAACAACACTATCAATAAGACAAAAAGATCACCAACAGATTGAGAAAGGATCTTTACCTATCCTAAATCAGATAGGGGACTAATATCCAACATATATAAAGAACATATATAAAGAACTCAAGAAGGTGGACTCCAGATAATCAAATAACCCCATTAAAAATGGGGCTCAGAGCTGAACAAAGAATTCTCACCTGAGGAATAACGAATGGCAGAGAAGCACCTGAAAAAATGTTCAACATCCTTAATCATCAGGGAAATGCAAATCAAAACAACCCTGAGATTACACCTCACATCAGACCGAATGGCTAAGATAAAAAATTCAGGTGACAGCAGATGCTGGCAAGGATGTGGAGAAAGAGGAACACTCCTTCATTGTTGGTGGGATTGCAAGCTTGTACAACTACTCTGGAAATCAGTCTGGCGGTTCCTCACAAAATTGGACGTAGTACTACAGGAGGATCCAGCAATACCACTTCTTGGCATATATCCAGAAGATGTTCCAACCGGTAAGAAGGACACATGCTCTACTATGTTCATAGCAGACTGATTTATAATAGCCAGAAGCTGGAAAGGACCCAGATGCCCCTCAACAGAGGAATGGATACAGAAAATGTGGTACATTTACACAATAGATTACTACTCAGCTATTAAAAAGAATGAATTTATGAAATTCCTAGGCAACTGGATGTACCTGAAGGGCATCATCCTGAGTGAGGTAACCCAATCACAAAGGAACTCGCACAATATGTACTCACTGATAAGTGCATACTAGCCCAGAAACTTAGAATATCCAAGATATAAGATACAATTTGCTAAACGCATCAATCTCAAGAAGAACAAAGACCAAAGTGTGGACACTTTGCCCCTTCTTAGAATTGGGAACAAAACACCCATGGAAGGACATGAGACAAAGTTTGGAGCTGAGACGAAAGGATGGACCATCTAGCGACTTCCATATCTGGGGATCTGTCCCATAATCAGCTTCCAAATGCTGACACCATTGCATACACTAGCAAGATTTTGCTGAAAGGATCCAGATATCCCTGTCTCTTGTGAGACTATTTGGGGGCCTGGCAAACACAGAAGTGGATGCTCACAGTCAGCTATTGGATGGATCACTGGGCCCCCAATGGAGGAGCTAGAGAAAGTACCCAAGGAGCTGAAAGGATCTGCAATCCTATAGGTCGAACAATAATATGAACTAACCAATACCCCCCCTCCCGAGCTCGTGTCTCTAGCTGCATATGAATCAGAAGACGGCCTAGTTGGCCATCAGTGAAAAGAGAGGCCCATTGGTCGTGCAAACTTTATATGCCTCAGTACAGGGGAATGCCAGGGCCAAAAAGTGGGAGTGAGTGGGTTGGGGAGTGGGTAGGGGAGTCGATGAGGCAGCGTATGGGGGACTTTTGGGATATCATTGGAAATGTAAATGAAATAAATACCCAGTTAAATATAAAAAAACATTTAAAAAGAATATAGACAATTCCAAGACTGAATTATCAGTCTAATGCTCGTTAAACTGTGGCTTTCTTTAGTTTTATATATGTACTCCAGAACTTCCCAAATGAAAAACTTCCAAGGGTTTGTTCCCTTTTTACGAACCATCCTTCATTCTGTTTCTTAGTACATATCTTGACACTCATCCATCCTTACTTTTATTTACTGTATTCTATGTATTCATATTAAAATAGATGCTTTTAGTTCCTTGATGACAGGATCATGTCTCACACATCACTCATCCACATTTTCATTACCCAGTTTATTAATTTCCACTCACTAAGTGAACAATAAATATTTTAAACACCAAAAATAAAATACCCCAAATGTGGTAGGTTAATAACAGAAAGGCCACAGGCCATTGACTTTCATTAGAGCAGTTTCCCCACTCTTCCAAGTAGATCACATCCAAAATGTAACTCATCATTTTCTTTTTTACTTCTGTATGTTTTTATTAGATATTTTCTTTATTTACATTTTAAATGTTATCCCCTTTCCTAGTTTCCCCTCCAAAAATCTCCTATCATCTCCCCACTTCCCCTGGTCCCCAACCCATCTACTCCTGCTTCCTGGCCCAGGCATTCCCCTATACTGGGGCATAGAACCTTCACAGAACCAAGGGCCTCTCCTCCCATTGATGAGCAACTAGGCCATCCTCTGCTACATATGCAGCTAGAGCCATGAGTCGCACCATCTGTTTTCTTTGTTTGGTGGTTTCATCCCCGGCAGCTCTGGGTTTACTGGTTAGTTCATATTGTTGTTCCTCCTAGGGGGCTGCAAACCCCTTAACTCATCATTTTCTTAAACCAACATCTTCCTTATATCTATCTCCAATGTCGGTGGCCACACAAAAGAATCTTCCAAACTCCTGGATTACCTTAGGATTCATCTGTGTCAATGAAGCAAAGCTGGACTGCCCAACAGACTATGGAAATGGCCATAGAGATAAAGGGCTAGGTTTAAGAGAGGCAGCCCGTCCTGTTCTTCCTCAGACTGCAGGAAAAAACTGAAGCAAAATATACCAAAGCAGAGATAAGTAGAGGCAAGAAGACAATTAAAAGGGGATCTCGTCTTAGAAAAGCATGAAAAAGCCTATGCTAAGTCACGGTTGAGTAAAGAGCTTAGCAGGGAGCTAACTGTGGTCATAGGCTAGCAAGATGGATCAATGGGGAAAGGCACATGTGCCAAGCTGGATGACCCAAGTTCAATCCTTAGGACTCCAGTGGTGAAAAGAGAGTGCCAGCATTAGTGTTCCCTGTATACTACACACACACACACACACACACACACACACACACACACACACACACACACACACACACACACATTAAATTAAACATTGTTTATAAGAGCTGACATCAGGAACTCCCTTGAGTTTTAAAATGGTTGAAATCCTGCATCAAGGATCCTGAATGGCATTCTCAAATAAAGATCCCATTTTTTATGGTTTTTGAAAAATGACTATAGGCCCTGACTCAAATAAATATTTTTAGACAGTTATTCAATGGCTACAAGATAGATATCCTTGGTGTACAGTGGCTCACTTAAAGAAGTCCATTGAAATACTACATTCTAGATAGAGTGTGAAATGATTTCCTTAAGAATTCTTCCCTTATGGGATAGAAAATAAGGTCCAAAATCATCATCCTTTCTTGCCATTTTTACTGTTTCTTGAAGTAATGTGTTTATGAACTCTATTTTTTGTTTTGTTTTCTTTTGTTTTTGTTTTTTATTAGATATTTTCTTTATATACATTTCAAATGCTATCCCGAAAGTTCCCTATACCCTCCTGCTGCCTTGCTCCCCTACCCACCCACTCCCACTTTTTGGCCCTAGCATTCCCCTGATGGCCTCTATTTTTATTATGATTCCTTCCAACTATTAGCATTATTTGGGCTAGTTTTATATCTTCTTTAAAGTTTTTTTTTTTTGAGACAGTGTTTCTCTGTGTAGCCCTGGCTGTCCTGGAACTCACTCTGTGGACCAGGCTGGCCTAGAACTCAGAAATCTGCCTGCCTCTGCCTCCCAAGTGCTGGGATTAAAGGTGTGCACCACCACGCCTGGCTTCTTAAAGATTTAAGACAGAAAAAAAGGATAGCCATACAAAATATAAAGCCTAGTAAATTATTATACAAATAGTAATCTTGAATGCTATACTGAATTAAGATTGCTCATTCACATCAAATATGTCTCCAAATGCTTAATCTCAAATATAGCTCCCCTTTCTTTCTCTCTTCATACATGATTACTATCCTGAATTTCACAGTAATCATTTTCTGCCATTCTTATGATGTTATTATCTAAAAGTGAATTGTTAGACAATATAAAATTTGGCATCATTCATTTTTCTTAAAGACTCACTATGGGGATAGAGAGTTGGCTCAGTGGTTAAAAGAACTTGCTGCTCTTCCACTGGATATGTTTTCAATTCCTAGAACCTATACAGAGTCTCACAACATCTGCACCTCCACAGTTGTCAGACATTCATGGGGAGCATATACAAATATGTAGACAAATGAATAAAATAAGTATAAATAAATATTTAAAAGAAAAAAGACTGAGTTTCTTTTGTAAATATATATTAATCTTCAGGTGTTCTAGTTCTGTTCCTTACACTCTATGTGCTAAAGTGTCCATGATATATTCTCCATGATATGCATGTTGCTGATTGCATAGTCATGGTACAATTCAACATAAAGGTCATTATTTCCTGGTGGGACAATGCCCTGCTCAAGTTCAGGCTTTAACTTTTATATTACTATTCCAGCTAGTGATCAATAATAAAATAATCATGTTTGATCATTTTACTTTCACTTGATGGATGAAAGTTTATTTTTTAATATAGTTTGTATGCTATATAATAAACAAGTATAATGTGTGTGATTCTGTGATTTTTAGTGTACTTACAGAATCTTACAGTTATCAACATTCTTTACCATTTTTTTTCTTTCCTTCTTCAGGTAATGCTGAATTCTTATTGCACTGAAGTTTCTTGAGTTGTCAATTCATTATTAGAAGTTATATTAATAAAATAAGTTTCAGTCTTTCTCAAGTGTATATGTGTGCATGTGTATGTGGTTAAGGGCAGGGCATGTTAAGGCATTCTTTGAACACTTAGCAGTAATAACTATGCCTTAGCCTTCACTTCCTTTTTGCACAGAAAATGAGTGCCAGCTGAAAAGTATAGCACTTTTTTATGTTTATGTTGGGTAAAACCAAAATATGTGTTAGGAATAAGTTCAAACTTTGGAAATTTCTAATACATATCTCTTCATCATATCTTTTCCATTAATATTCCTGGGCAGCCAACTAATTACCCCATCTGTTATCTATTATATCAGAAAAATTTAAACAACAATGTCCAAGAAAAAGTCTTTTTTTTTTTATTTTTACATTATTTTAACTTCTTTAATGTTTGGTTATTAACCATACATTCTCAAACAGAAACTTTGCCATGAATAAAGCAACAAAAATAAGGCAATATCGCAGTGCCTGGCATATACAGAAGTGGATGCTCATAGTCATCTATTGGATGGAACACAGGGCCCCTAAAGAAGAAGCTAGAGAAAGTAACCAAGGAGCTAAAGGGGTCTGCAACCCTATAGGAGGATCAACAATATGAACTAACCAGTACCCCCACAGAACTGTGTCTCAAGTTGCATATGTAGTTGGCCATCAATGGGAGGAGTGGCCCTTGGTCTTGCAAAGATATGCCCCAGTACAGGGGAATGCCTGGGACAGGAAGTTGGTGTAGGTGGGTTGGGGAGCAGGATGGGGGGAGGTTATAGGGGACTTTCAGGATAAAATTTGAAATGTAAATGAAGAAAATATCTAATAAAAATGGAAAAAATAAGGCAATATTGCAATATATGCTTTAATACAAACATTTGTGTCCACAATATCAATATTAAACTTAAAAGAATCATCTTTTATTGATTAAATGTTTAATGTTTCAAAAGCAAAGGTAAATTTTAATTTTTAGGAATTCTCTACATGTCACACACACCCCAGTGAAGTCTGCTTGGCAGCCCGAGAGGCCTGGAAGCATTCATGAGGCAGAGTTTCACGGAAACTCACCTCCTGGAGCTTTGGCGATCTCATTAACCCATATACTCATACCCTATTCCTGTGTTAGTAGGGTGTATGGATCCATGTGCTCTCTTTTAGTATTATCTTATTATAAGTGCCTTTTAAGATTGAATTCTGACATAGCTAAGCCTTCGCCAGTGTTCCAATGTCCTAGAAAGTCCTTGAGCTGACCATGGGCTTGGAACTCAGTAAGAATGTTGCCTATTCAGTGATATTCAGAATTGCCTCTGGTATTACACTATTGCTTAGAATAAAAGCCAAGTTGCTCCCATATACAGGATTTACAATGGTTTAGAAAGTAGATTGGGCTGTGGTTTTAGAGTATTGCATTATTCATGAGATGGTTAGCTAGAATGGAACTCCCTAATTAAAACCATGACTTGGGTGTGAAAGCCCTTGCCCTAGGAGTGTAAAGACCTCACACATGCTTTCTAAGACTATAGCTGACCTTAGATAGGGCTGACTTTGTCTCAGTTGTTTTCTTGCCCACTTCCTGCCAGTCTTCGTGTTTACATTCCTCTGTTTTGTGTAAGAGTCATTAAGCATCCAGTAACCTCATTTGTACCTTGCCGATGTGTCACGTAACTTCCCTATTTTCTTCTGTATAAAAAGTTTGATGCTCAATTTGACAAATTACAATCAGATTCTATACAATCTCACTTGTTGGTCTGTCTGTCATGCGCCGACTCTTTGCCCACCTGTGACCAGAGACTCATTCCACACAGACAAAGGGACCCAGAGGGTCTGTGGCATCTACACAGGGTCTGAAAAAATAAGTAGGGTTTTTATGACAATATCACATTCTTATTAAATTATTTTATGTATTTATATTCCAAAAGTTTCCCCCCTTCTAGATCCCTCTTCCCTGAGTTCTTCACTCCACCCCACATCCCACTGCCTCTGAGAGGGAAATGGAGAAAAGCTTGAAGCAGTCCCACTAAAATCAGAGACAAGAAAAGAAGTAAGGTTATTTTTTGCTCTGGGTATGAACAAAATAGCTAACAACAATAATTGAAAATTGCCACATACCCACATATATAAAACCATTATAGGAGCCTTGCACTTTACAAGCTTAAGAAGTCAGCAGAAGAAATAAATATACCTCATGCAACAGAGATGCAAAGTTAACTCTACACAGGTGTTACAAATTTCAAATCCTTCCTTCTAAGACAATTATAGCACATCGAATAAGTATATGAGGTCATTTAGAAAATCAAAAACAAAAAGATAATCCTTCTCAGCACCTCGTGGTACCTTCTCCAAAACTGACCATATAATCATCACAAAACAGCCCTCAACAGATATGAAAATATTGAAATAATCCAATGAACCCTATCAGATCACTACAGACTAAGGCTGATCTTCAATAACAACATAAATGATAGGAAGCCCACATACACATGGAAGCTGAACAACACTCTACTCAATGAGAATGTGGCCAATGAAGAAATAAAGAAAGAAATTAAAAACTTTTAAGAGTTTAATGAAAATGAAACCACAACATACCCAAACTTATGGGACACAATGAAAGCAGTCCTAAGAGGAAAACTCATAGCTTTGAGTGCCTCCAAAAAGAAACTGGAGAGAACACACAGGAACAGCTTGACAGCACACCTAAAAGCTCTAGAACAAAAGAAGAAAATACACCCAAGAGGAGTAGATGGCAGGAAATAATCAAACTCAGGGCTGAAATCAATCAAGTGGAAACAAAAAGAGCTATACAAAGAATCAACCAAACCAGGAGCTGGTTCTTTGAGAAAATCAACAAAATAGATAAACCATTAGCCAGAATAACTAAAGGACATAGGGACAGTATCCTAATTAACAAAATTAGAAATGAAAAGGAACACTTTACACAGAATCTGAGGAAATGCAAACAGAATCATCATATCCTACTACAAAAGCATATACCCAACAAAACTGTAAAACCTGTATGATACGAACAATTTTCTAGACCAATACCTGGTAGCAAAGTTAAATAAAGATCATATTAAGATCTAAACAATTCCATATCCCCTAAACAAATAGAAAGAGTCATTAAGCAGAGAAACACCTGAAAAAATGTTCAACATCCTTAATCATCAGGGAAATGCAAATCAAAACAACCCTGAGATTCCACTTCACTCCAGTCAGAATGGCTAAGATAAAAAACTCAGGGGCCACCATCCGGACCAGAGGACAGGGCCACCATCCGGACCAGAGGACAGGTGTCCGCCTGGCTTGGGAGGCGGCCTCAGCCTCAGCAGCAGCGGCCGCCATCTTGGTTCTGGGACTCAGCAGAACTTAGGAAATTAGTCTGAACAGGTTAGAGGGTGCGCCAGAGAACCGGACAGCTTCTGGGACGGGCAGAAGCACAGAGCCGCTGAGGCAGCACTCTTGGCGGGCCGCAGACAGCCGGCCACCGTCCAGACCAGAGGACAGGTGTCCGCCTGGCTCGGGAGACAGCCTCAGCCTCAGGAGCAGCGGTCACCATCTTGGTTCCAGGACTCCCTGGAACTTAGGATTTTAGTCTGCACAGCTGAGAGTCTGCACCACAGAAGCTGACAGCTTCTGGGAACTGCCAAAGCAACACAGCTTCTGAGAGAGGCCCTGTTTTGGGCCTTCTTCTTCGACCAGGAGGAGGTCCAAAAACAAGATATCTGCGCACCTTCCCTGTAAGAGAGCTTGCCAGCAAAGAGTGCTCTGAGCACTGAAACTCAGAGGAGAGAATCTGTCTCCCAGGTCTGCTGAGAGACGGTAACAGAATCACCAGAAGAACAATCTCTAAACAGAGTCAACTATAACTACTAACTCCAGAGATTACCAGATGGCGAAAGGTAAACGTAGGAATCCTACTAACAGGAACCAAGACCACTCACCATCATCAGAACCCAGCACTCCCACTTCGCCCAGTCCAGGGCACCCCAACACACCCGAAAACCTAGACCTAGATTTAAAAGCATATCTCATGATGATGGTAGAGGACATCAAGAAGGACTTTAATAAATCACTTAAAGAAATACAGGAGAACACTGCTAAAGAGTTACAAGTCCTTAAAGAAAAACAGGAAAACACAATCAAACAGGTAGAAGTCCTTACAGAAAAAGAGGAAAAAACATACAAACAGGTGATGGAAATGAACAAAACCATACTAGACCTAAAAAGGGAAGTAGAAACAATAAAGAAAACCCAAAGTGAGGCAACACTGGAGATAGAAACCCTAGGAAAGAAATCTGGAACCATAGATTTGAGCATCAGCAACAGAATACAAGAGATGGAAGAGAGAATCTCAGGTGCAGAAGATTCCATAGAGAATATCGGCACAACAATCAAAGAAAATGGAAAATGCAAAAAGATCCTAACTCAAAATATCCAGGAAATCCAGGACACAATGAGAAGACCAAACCTACGGATAATAGGAGTGGATGAGAATGAAGATTTTCAACTCAAAGGACCAGCAAACATCTTCAACAAAATTATTGAAGAAAACTTCCCAAATCTAAAGAAAGAGATACCTATGAACATACAAGAAGCCTACAGAACTCCAAATAGACTGGACCAGAAAAGAAATTCCTCCCGACACATAATAATCAGAACAACAAATGCACTAAATAAAGTGAGAATACTAAAAGCGGTAAGGGAAAAAGGTCAAGTAACATATAAAGGCAAGCCTATCAGAATTACACCAGATTTTTCACCAGAGACTATGAAAGCCAGAAGAGCCTGGACAGATGTTATACAGACACTAAGAGAACACAAATTCCAGCCCAGGCTACTATACCCAGCCAAACTCTCAATTACCATAAATGGAGAAACCAAAGTATTCCATGACAAAACCAAATTCACACATTATCTCTCCACGAATCCAGCCCTTCAAAGGTCAATAACAGAAAAAAACCAATACAAGAACGGGAACAATGCCCTAGAAAAAAACAAGAAGGTAATCCCTCAACAAACCTAAAAGAAGACAGCCACAAGAACAGAATGCCAACTTTAACAACAAAAATAACAGGAAGCAACAATTACTTTTCCTTAATATCTCTTAACATCAATGGTCTCAACTCCCCAATAAAAAGACATAGACTAACAAACTGGCTACACAAACAAGACCCAACATTTTGCTGTTTACAGGAGACACATCTCAGAGAAAAAGATAGACACTACCTCAGAATAAAAGGCTGGAAAACAATTTTCCAAGCAAATGGTATGAAGAAACAAGCTGGAGTAGCCATCCTAATATCTGATAAGATTGACTTCCAACCCAAAGTCATCAAAAAAGACAAGGAGGGGCACTTTGTTCTCATCAAAGGTAAAATCCTCCAAGAGGAACTCTCAATTCTGAATATCTATGCACCAAATACAAGGGCAGCCACATTCATTAAAGAAACTTTAGTAAAGTTCAAAGCACACATTGCACCTCACACAATAATAGTGGGAGACTTCAACACACCACTTTCACCAATGGACAGAACATGGAAACAGAAACTAAACAGGGACACACTGAAACTAACAGAAGTGATGAAACAAATGGATCTGACAGATATCTACAGAACATTTTATCCTAAAACAAAAGGATATACCTTCTTCTCAGCACCTCATGGTACCTTCTCCAAAATTGACCACATAATAGGTCACAAAACAGGCCTCAACAGATTCAAAAATATTGAAATTGTCCCATGTATCCTATCAGATCACCATGCACTAAGGCTGATCTTCAATAACAAATAAAATAACAGAAAGCCAACACTCACGTGGAAACTGAACAACACTCTTCTCAATGATACCTTGGTCAAGGAAGGAATAAAGAAAGAAATTAAAGACTTTTTAGAGTTTAATGACAATGAAGCCACAATGTACCCAAACCTTTGGGACACAATGAAAGCATTTCTAAGAGGGAAACTCATAGCTCTGAGTGCCTCCATGAAGAAACGGGAGAGAGCACATACTAGCAGCTTGACAACACATCTAAAAGCTCTAGAAAAAAAGGAAGCAAATTCACCCAAGAGGAGTAGACGGCAGGAAATAATCAAACTCAGGGGTGAAATCAACCAAGTGGAAACAAGAAGAACTATTCAAAGAATTAACCAAACGAGGAGTTGGTTCTTTGAGAAAAATCAACAAGATAGATAAACCCTTAGCTAGACTCACTAGAGGGCACAGAGACAAAATCCTAATTAACAAAATCAGAACTGAAAAGGGAGACATAACAACAGATCCTGAAGAAATCCAAAACACCATCAGATCCTTCTACAAAAGGCTATACTCAACAAAACTGGAAAACCTGGACGAAATGGACAAATTTCTGGACAGATACCAGGTACCAAAGTTGAATCAGGATCAAGTTGACCTTCTAAACAGTCCCATATCCCCTAAAGAAATAGAAGCAGTTATAAATAGTCTCCCAGCCAAAAAAAGCCCAGGACCAGACGGGTTTAGTGCAGAGTTCTATCAGACCTTCAAAGAAGATCTAATTCCAGTTCTGCACAAACTTTTTCACAAGATAGAAGTAGAAAGTACTCTACCCAACTCATTTTATGAAGCCACTATTACTCTGATACCTAAACCACAGAAAGATCCAACAAAGATAGAGAACTTCAGACCAATTTCTCTTATGAATATCGATGCAAAAATCCTCAATAAAATTCTCGCTAACCGAATCCAAGAACACATTAAAGCAATCATCCATCCTGACCAAGTAGGTTTTATTCCAGGAATGCAGGGATGGTTTAATATATGAAAATCCATCAATGTAATCCACTATATAAACAAACTCAAAGACAAAAACCACATGATCATCTCGTTGGATGCAGAAAAGGCATTTGACAAGATCCAACACCCATTCATGATAAAAGTTCTGGAAAGATCAGGAATTCAAGGCCCATACCTAAACATGATAAAAGCAATCTACAGCAACCCAAGAGCCAACATCAAAGTAAATGGAGAGAAGCTGGAAGCAATCCCACGAAAATCAGGGACTAGACAAGGCTGCCCACTTTCTCCCTACCTTTTCAACATAGTACTTGAAGTATTAGCCAGAGCAATTCGACAACAAAAGGAGATCAAGGGGATACAAATTGGAAAGGAGGAAGTCAAAATATCACTTTTTGCAGATGATATGATAGTATATATAAGTGACCCTAAAAATTCCACCAGAGAACTCCTAAACCTGATAAACAGCTTCGGTGAAGTAGCTGGATATAAAATTAACTCAAACAAGTAAATGGCCTTTCTCTACACAAAGAATAAACAGGCTGAGAAAGAAATTAGGGAAACAACACCCTTCTCAATAGTCACAAATAATATAAAATATCTCGGCGTGACTCTAACTAAGGAAGTGAAAGATCTGTATGATAAAAACTTCAAGTCTCTGAAGAAAGAAATTAAAGAAGATCTCAGAAGATGGAAAGATCTCCCATGCTCATGGATTGGCAGGATCAATATTGTAAAAATGGCTATCTTGCCAAAAGCAATCTACAGATTCAATGCAATCCCCATCAAAATTCCAACTCAATTCTTCAACGAATTAGAAGGAGCAATTTGCAAATTCATCTGGAATAACAAAAAACCTAGGATAGCAAAAACTCTTCTCAAGGATAAAAGAACCTCTGGTGGAATCACCATGTCTGACCTAAAGCTTTACTACAGAGCAATTGTGGTAAAAACTGCATGGTACTGGTATAGAGACAGACAAGTAGACCAATGGAATAGAATTGAAGACCCAGAAATGAACCCACACACCTATGGTCACTTGATCTTCGACAAGGGAGCTAAAACCATCCAGTGGAAGAAAGACAGCATTTTCAACAAATGGTGCTGGCACAACTGGTTGTTATCATGTAGAAGAATGCGAATCAATCCATACTTATCTCCTTGTACTAAGGTCAAATCTAAATGGATCAAAGAACTTCACATAAAACCAGAGACACTGAAACTTATAGAGGAGAAAGTGGGGAAAAGCCTTGAAGATATGGGCACAGCGGAAAAATTCCTGAACAGAACAGCAATGGCTTGTGCTGTAAGATCGAGAATTGACAAATGGGACCTAATGAAACTCCAAAGTTTCTGCAAGGCAAAAGACACAGTCAATAAGACAAAGAGACCACCAACAGATTGGGAAAGGATCTTTACCTATCCTAAATCAGATACGGGACTAATATCCAACATATATAAAGAACTCAAGAAGGTGGACTTCAGAAAATCAAACAACCCCATTAAAAAATGGGGCTCAGTATCGCTTCTCGGCCTTTTGGCTAAGATCAAGTGTAAAAAATGGGGCTCAGAACTGAACAAAGAATTCTCACCTGAGGAATAACGAATGGCAGAGAAGCACCTGAAAAAATGTTCAACATCCTTAATCATCAGGGAAATGCAAATCAAAACAACCCTGAGATTCCACCTCACACCAGTCAGAATGTCTAAGATCAAAAATTCAGGTGACAGCAGATGCTGGCGAGGATGTGGAGAAAGAGGAACACTCCTCCATTGTTGGTGGGATTGCAGGCTTGTACAACCACTCTGGAAATCCGTCTGGTGGTTCCTCAGAAAATTGGACATAGTACTACCGGAGGATCCAGCAATACCTCTCCTGGGCATATATCCAGAAGATGGCCCAACTGGTAAGAAGGACACATGCTCCACTATGTTCATAGCAGCCTTATTTATAATAGCCAGAAGCTGGAAAGAACCCACATGCCCCTCAACAGAGGAATGGATACAGAAAATGTGGTACATCTACACAATGGAGTACTACTCAGCTATTAAAAAGAATGAATTTATGAAATTCCTAGGCAAATGGATGGACCTGGAGGGCATCATCCTGAGTGAGGTAACACATTCACAAAGGAACTCAAACAATATGTACTCACTGATAAGTGGATATTAGCCCAAAACCTAGGATACCCAAGATATAAGATACAATTTCCTAAACACATGAAACTCAAGAAAAATGAAGACTGAAGTGTGGACACTATGCCCCTCCTTAGAAATGGGAACAAAACACCCTTGGAAGGAGTTACAGAGACAAAGTTTGGAGCTGAGATGAAAGGATGGACCATGTAGAGACTGCCTTATCCAGGGATCCACCCCATAATCAGCATCCAAACGCTGACACCATTGCATACACTAGCAAGATTTTATCGAAAGGACCCAGATGTAGCTGTCTCTTGTGAGACTATGCCGGGGCCTAGCAAACACAGAAGTGGATGCCCACAGTCAGCTAATGGATGGATCACAGGGCTCCCAATGGAGGAGCTAGAGAAAGTACCCAAGGAGCTAAAGGGATCTGCAACCCTATAGGTGGATCAAAATTATGAATTAACCAGTACCCCGGAGCTCTTGACTCTAGCTGCATATGTATCAAAAGATGGCCTAGTCGGCCATCACTGGAAAGAGAGGCCCATTGGACACACAAACTTTATATGCCCCAGAACAGGGGAACGCCAGGGCCAAAAAGGGGGAGTGGGTGGGTAGGGGAGTGGGGGTGGGTGGGTATGGGGGACTTTTGGTATAGCATTGGAAATGTAAATGAGCTAAATACCTAATACAAAATGGAAAGAAAAAAAAAACTCAGGTGACAGCAGATGCTGGCAAGGATGTGGAAAAAGGAAAACACTCCTCCATTGTTGGTGGGATTGCAAGCTTGTACAACTACTCTGGAAACCAGTCTGGCGGTTCCTCAGAAAATTGGACATAGTACTACCAGAGGATCCCGCAATACCTCTCCTAGGCATATATCCAGAAGATGCCCCAACTGGTAAGAAGTACACATGCTCCACTATGTTCATAGCAGCCTTGTTTATAATAGCCAGAAGATGGAAAGAACCCAGATGCCCCTCAACAGAGGAATGGATACAGAAAATGTGGTACATTTACACAATGGAATACTACTCAGCTATTAAAAAAATGAATTTATGAAATTCCTAGGCAAATGGATGGACCTGGAGGGTATCATCCTGAGTGAGGTAACCCAATCACAAAGGAACTCACACAATATGTACTCACTGGTAAGTGGATATTAGCCCAGAAACTTAGGATACCCAAGATATAAGATACAACTTGCCAAACACATGAAATTCAAGAAGAAAGAAGACCAAAGTGTGGACACTTTACCCTTTCTTAGAAATGGGAACAAAACACCCATGGAAGGAGTTACAGAGACAAAATTTGGAGCTGTGATGAAAGGATGGACCATCTAGTGATTTCCATATGTAGGGATCCATCCCATAATCAGCTTCCAAATGCTGACACCATTGCATACACTAGCAAGATTTTGCTGAAAGGACCCAGATATAGCTCTCTCTTGTGAGACTATGCTGGGGCCTAGCAAACACAGAAGTGGATGATCACAGTCAGCTATTGGATGGGTCACACGGTCCCCAATGGAGGAGCTAGAGAAATTACCCAAGGAGCTAAAGGGAACTGCAACCCTAGAGATGGAACAACAATATGAACTAACCAGTACCCTGGAGCTCTTGTCTCTAGCTGCATATGTATCAAAAGATGGCCTATTCGGCCATCACTGGAAAGAGAGGCCCATTGGACTTGCAAACTTTATATGCCCCAGTACAGGGGAACGCCAGGGCCAAAAAGGGGGAGTGAGTGGGTAGGGGACTGGGGGTGGGTGGCTATGGGGGACTTTTGGGATAGCATTGAAAATGTAAACGAGGAAAATACCTAATTAAAAAAAAGAAAGAGTCATTAATACTCTCCCAACCAAAGCAAACCCAGGAAAAGATGGGTTTAGTGCAGAGTATTATGATACCTTCAAACAAGATCTACGACCAATACTCCTCAAACTATTCCATAAAAGAGAAACAGAAGGTACTCTACCCAATTCATTCTATGTAGCCAAAATTACTCTGATAACTAAACCACACAAAGACCCAACAAATAAAGAATACTTCAGACCAATTTCCCTTATGAATATCCATGCAAAAATACTCAATACCATTATCACAAACTGAAATCCAAGAACACATCAGAACAATCATCCTTCAGAATGATCAAGTAGGCTTCATCCCAAGAATGCAGGGATGGTTCAATATACAGAAATCAATCAATGTAACCCACTATATAGACAAACTCAATGACAGAAACCACATGATCTTCTCATTAGATGATGAGAAAGCATTTGACAAAATCCAACACCCATTCACGATGAAAGCCTTGGAAAGATCAGGAATTCAAGGCCCATACATAACCATAATAAAAGCAATATACAGCAAACCAATAGCCAACATCAAACTAAATGGAGAGAAAATTGAAGCAATCCCACTAAAATCAAGGACTAGACAAGGTTGTCCACTCTCTCCCTACTTGTTCAATATAGTACATGAAGTCCTAGCTAAAGCAATTAGACAACAAACGGAGATCAAGAGGATACAAATTGGAAAGGAAGAAGTCAAAATATCACTATTTGCAGATGATATGATTATATATATATATATATATATATATATATATATATATATATATATATATATATATATATATATATATATATCCCAAAAATTCCACCAGAGAACTCCTAAACCTTATAAACAACGTCAGCGAAATAGCTACATAAAAAAAAAAAAACAAAAAACAAAAAACAAAAACAAAACAAAACAAAACAAAAACCTCAAACAAATCAGTGGTCTCTACACAAAGGATAAACAGACTGAGAAAGAAATTAGGGAATCAACACCCTTCACAATAGACACATATAATATAAAATACCTTGGTGTGATTCTAAGTAAGTAAAAAATCTGTATGATAAGAATTTCAAGTCTTTGTCTTGTATTCTGTTGCTGATGCTCACACATTATGTACTCACTGATAAGTGGATATTAGCCCAGAAACTTAGAATACCCAAGATATAAGATACAATTTGCTTAACGCATGAAACTCAAGAAGAACAAAGACCAAAGTGTGGACACGTTGCTCCTTCTTAGAATTGGGAACAAAACACCCATAGAAGGAGTTACAGAGACAAAGATTGGAGCTGAGACGAAAGGATGGACCATCTAGAGACTGCCATATCCGGCGATCCGTCACATAATCAGCTTCCAAACACTGACACTATTGCATACACTAGCAAGATTTTGCTGAAATGACCCAGATATAGCTGTCTCTTGTGAGACTATGCCGGGGCCTAGCAATCACATAAGTGGATTCTCACAGTCAGCTATTGGATGGATCACTGGGCCCCCAATGGAGGAGCTAGAAAAAGTACCCAAGGAGCTAAAGGGATCTGCAATCCTATAGGTGGAACAACAATATGCACTAACCAGTACCACCACCACCCCCTGAGGAGCTCGTGTCTCTAGCTGCATATGAATCAGAAGATGGCCTAGTTGGCCATCAGTGGAAAGAAAGGCCCATTGGTTGTGCAAACTTTATATGCCTCAATACAGGGGAATGCCAGGGCCAAGAAGTGGGAGTGAGTGGGTGGGGGAGTGGGTGGGGAAGCGTGTGGGGGACTTTTGGGATAGCACTGGAAATGTAAATGAAATAAATTCCCAATTAAAAAAAAAAGAATTTCAAGTCTTTGAAGACGGAAATCAAAGACAATCTCAAAAGATGGGAAAAACTTCCATGCTCATGGATTGATAGGGTTAATATAGAAAAAATGGCCATCTTACTGAAATAAATCTGCAGATTCAATGCAATCCCCATCAAAATTCCAACTCAATTCTTCACAGAGTTAGAAAGGGCAATTTGCAAAATAATCTGGAATAACAAAAAACCTAGGATAGCGAAAACTATTCTCAACAATAAAATAACCTCTGGTAGAATCACCATCCCTGACTTTAAGCTGTACTACAGAGCAATTGTAATAATAACTGCATGGTACTGGTATATCAACAGACAAGTAGATCAATGGAATAGAACTGAAGACCTAGAAATGAACCCACATACCTATGGTCACTTGATTTTTGACAAAGGGGCTAAAACCATCCAGAAGAAAAAGGACAGCATTTTCAACAAAAGGTGCTGGCTCAACTGGCAGTTATCATGTAGAAGAATGCAAATTGATCCATTCATATCTCCTTGTACAAAGCTCAAGTCTAAGTGGATCAAGGAACTCCACATAAAACCAGAGACACTGAAACTTAGAGAAGAGAAAGTGGGGGAAAGCGTGGAAGATATAGGCACAGGGGAAAAATTCTTAAACAGAACACTAAAGGCTTGTGCTGTAAGATCAAGAATTGACAAATGGGAACTCATAAAATTGCAAAGCTTCTGTAAGGCAAAGGACACTGTCAATAAGACAAAAAGGCCACCAACAGATTGGTAAAAAGAGCTTTACAAATCCTAAATCCGACAGGGGGCTAATATCCACTATATACAAAGAACTCGAGAAGTTATACTCCAAAAAACCAAATAACCCTATTTAAAAATGGAGTACAGAGCTAAACAAAAGAATTCTCAACTGAGGAATACCGAATGTCTGGGAAGCACCTGAAAAAATGTTCAACATCCTTAGTCATCATGGAAATGCAAATCAAATCAACCCTGAGATTCCACTTCACAACAGTCAGAATGGGTAAGGTCAAAAACTCAAGTGACAGCAGATGCTTGCCAGGATATGGAGAAAGAAGAACACTCTTCCATTGTTGGTGGCATTGCAAACTGGTACAACCACACTGGAAATCAGTCTGGTGGTTCCTCAGAAAATTGGACATAGTACTACCTGAGAACCCAGCTATACCACTCCTGGGCATATACCCAGAAGATGCTCTGAGATGTAATAAGGACATATGCTCCACTATGTTCATAGCAGCCTTATTTATGATAGTCAGAAGCTGGAAAGAACCCAGATGTCCCTCAGCAGAGGGTTGGATACAGAAAATGTGCTACATTTACACAATGGAGTACTTCTCAGCTATTTTTAATATTTTTATTAGGTATTTTCTTCATTACATTTCCAATGATATCTCAAAAGTCCCCCATACCCTCCCCCCCAACTCCCCTACTCACCCATTCCCATTTTTTGGCCCTGTCGTTCCCCTGTACCGGGGCATATAAAGTTTGCAAATCCAATGGGCCTCTCTTTCCAGTGATGGCCGAATAGGACATCTTTTGATACATATGTAGCTAGAGTCAAGATCTGCGGGGTACTGGTTAGTTCATAATGTTGTTCCACCTATAGGGTTACAGATCCCTTTAGCTCCTTGGGTACTTTCTCTAGCTCCTCCATTGGGGCCCTGTGATCCATCAAATAGCTGACTGTGAGCCTCCACTTCTGTGTTTCCTAGGCCCCGGCCTAGTCTCACAAGAGACAGCTATATCTGGACACTTTCAGCAAAATTTGCTAGTGTATGCAATGGTGTCAGTGTTTGGAAGCTGATTATGGGATGGATCCCTGGATATGGCAGTCTCTAGATGGTCCATCCTTTCATCACAGCTCCAAACCTTGTCTCTGTAACTCCTTCCATGGGTGTTTTGTTCCCAAATCTAAAAAGGGGAAAAGTGACCACATTTTGGTCTTCGTTCTTCTTGAGTGTCATTCGTTTAGCAAATTGTATCTTATATCTTGGGTATCCTAAGTTTCTGGGCTAATATCCACTTATCAGTGAGTACATATTGTGTGAGTTCATTTGTGATTGGGTTACCTCACTCAGGATGATGCCCTCCAGTTCATCCATTTGCCTAGGAATTTCATAAATTCATTCTTTTTAATAGCTGAGTAGTATTCCGTTGTGTAAATATACCACATTTTCTGTATCCATTCCTCTGTTGAGGGGCATCTGGGTTCTTTCCAGCTTCTGGCTATTATAAATAAGGATGCTATGAACATAGTGGAGCATGTGTCCTTCTTACCGGTTGGAACATCTTCTGGATATATGCCCAGGAGAGGTATTGCTGGATCCTCCGGTAGTACTATGACCAATTTCCTGAGGAACCGCCAGACTGATTTCCAGAGTGGTTGTACAAGCTTGCAATCCCACCAACAATGGAGGAGTGTTCCTCTTACTCCACATCCACACCAGCATTTGCTGTCACCTGAAATTTTGATCTTAGCCAATCAGATTGGAGTAAAGTGGAATCTAAGGGTTGTTTTGATTTGCATTTCCCTGGTGATTAAGGATATTGAACATTTTTTCAGGTGCTTCTCTGCCATTCGGTATTCCTCAGGTGAGAATTCTTTTTTCAACCCTGAGCCACATTTTTAATGGGGTTATTTGGTTTTCTGGAGTCCACCTTCTTGAGTTCTTTATATATGTTCTTTATATATGTTGGATATTAGTCCCCTATTTGATTTAGGACAGGTAAAGGTCCTTTTCCAATCTGTTGGTGGTCTTTTTGTCTTATTAACAGTGTCTTTTGCCTTGCAGAAGCTTTGCAACTTTATGAGTTCCCATTTATTGATTCTCGATCTTACAGCAAAAGCCATTGCTGTTCTATTCAGGTATTTTTTCCCTGTACCCATATCTTTGAGGGTTTTCCCTACTTTCTCCTCTATAAGTTTCAGTGCCTCTGGTTTTATGTGGAGTTCCTTAATCCACGTAGATTTTACCTTAGTTCAAGGAGATAGGAATGGATCAATTCGCATTAGTCTACATGACAACTGCCAGTTGTGCCAGCACCATTTGTTGAAAATGCTGTCTTTTTTCCACTGAATGGTTTTTGCTCCCTTGTCAAAGATCAAGTGACCATAGGTGTGTGGGTTCATTTCTGGGTCTTCAATTTTAGTCCAATGGTCGACTTGTCTGTCACTATACCTGTACCATGCAGTTTTTATCACAATTGCTCTGTAGTACAGCTTTAGGTCAGGCATGGTGATTCCACCAGAGGTTCTTTTATCCTTGAGAAGAGTTTTTGCTATCCTAGGTTTCTTGTTATTCCAGATGAATTTGCAGATTGTCCTTTCAAAGTCGTTGAAGAATTGAGTTGGAATTTTGATGGGGATTGCATTGAATCTGTAGATTGCTTTTTGCAAGATAGCCATTTTTACTATATTGATCCTGCCAATCCATGAGCATGGGTGATCTTTCAATCTTTGAGATCTTCTTTTATTTCTTTCTTCAGAGACTTGGAGTTCTTATCATACAAATCTTTCACTTCCTTAGTTAGAGTCACAAAAAGTTATTTTACATTATTTGTGACTATTGAGAAGGGTGTTGTTTCCCTAATTTCTTTCTCGGCCTATTTATCCTTTGAGTACAGAAAGGCCATTGACTTGTTTGAGTTAATTTTATAACCACCTACTTCACTGAAGCTGTTTATCAGGCTTAGGACTTCTGTTGTGGAATGTTTAGGGTCACTTATATATATTATCATATCATCTGCAAAAAGTGATATTTTGACTTCATCTTTTCCAATTTGTATCCCCTTGAGCTCCTTTTGTTGTCGAATTGCTCTGGCTAATACTTCAAGTACTATGTTGAATAGGTAGGGAGAAAGTGGGCAGCCTTGTCTAGTCCCTGATTTTAGTGGGATTGCTTCCAGCTTCTCTCCATTTACTTTGATGTTGGCTACTGGTTTGCTGTAGATTGCTTTCATCATGTTTAGGTATGGGCCTTGAATTCCTGATCTTTCCAAGACTTTTATCATGAATGGGTGTTGGATCTTGTCAAATGATTTCTCTGCATCTAACGAGATGATCATGTGGTTTTTGTCTGTGAGTTTGTTTATATAATGGTTTACATTGATGGATATCCGTATATTAAACCATCCTTGCATCCCTGGTATAAAACCTACTTGGTCAGGATGGATGATTGCTTTAATGTATTCTTGGATTCGGTTAGCGAGAATTTAATTGAGGATTTTTGCATCGATATTCATAAGGGAAATTGGTCAGAAGTTCTCTATCTTTGTTGGATCTTTCTGTAGTTTAGGTATCAGAGTAATTGTGGCTTCATAGAATGCGTTGGGTAGAGTACCTTCTACTTCTATTTTGTGGAAGAGTTTGTGCAGAACTGGAATTAGATCTTCTTTGAAGTTCTGATCGAACTCTTCACTAAACCCATCTGGTCCTGGGCATTTTTTGGTTGGGAGACCATTAATGAGAGCTTCTATTTCTATAGGGGATATGGGACTGTTTAGATCGTTAACTTGATCCTGATTTAACTTTGGTACCAGGTATCTGTCTATAAACTTGTCCATTTCATACAGGTTCTACAATTTTGTTGAGTATAGCCTTTTGTAGAAGGATCTGATGGTGTTTTGCAATTCTTCAGGATCTGTTGTTATGTCTCCATTTTCATTTTTGATTTTATTAATTAGGAAGCTTTTCCTGTGCCCTCTAGTGAGTCTGGCTAAGGGTTGATCTATCTTGTTGATTTTCTTAAAGTTCCAGCTCCTCGTTTGGTTGATTCTTTAAATAGTTCTACTTGTTTCCACTTGGTTGATTTCGCCCCTGAGTTTGATTATTTCCTGTTGTCTACTCCTCATGGGTGAATTTGCTTCCTGTTGTTCTAGAGCTTTTAGGTATGTTGTCAAGCTGCTAATGTGTTCTCTCTCTAGTTTCTTTTGGAGGCACTCAGAGCTATGAGTTTTCCTCTTAGAAATGCTTTCATTGAGTCCCATAAGTTTGGGTATGTTGTGGCTTCATTTTCATTAAACTCCAAAATGTCCTTAATTTCTTTCTTTATTCCTTCCTTGACCAAGGTATCATTGAGAAGAATGTTGTTCAGTTTTCACAAATATGTTGGCTTTCTATTATTTATTTATTATTGAAGATCAGCCTTAGTCCATGGTGACCTGATAAGATGCATGGGACAATTTCAATATTTTTGTATCTGTTGAGGCTTGTTTTGTGACCAATTATGTGGTCAATTTTGGAGAAGGTACCATGAGGTGCTGAGAAATAGGTATACCCTTTTGTTTTAGGATAAAATATTCTGGAGATATCTGTTAGATCCATTTGTTTTATAACTTCTGTTAATTTTCACTGTGTCCCTGTTTAGTTTCTTTTTCCATGATCTGTCCATTGGTAAAAGTAGTGTGTTGAAGTCTCCCACTATTATTGTATAAGGTGCAATGTGTGATTTAAGCTTTACTAAAATTTCTTTAATGAATGTGGCTGCCCTTGTATTTGGAGCATAGATATTCAGAATTGATAGTTACTCTTGGAGGATTTTACCTTTGATGAGTATGAAGTGCCACTCCTTGTCTTTTTTGATGACTTTGGGTTGAAAGTCCATCTTATTAGATATTAGAATGGCTACTCCAGCTTGTTTCTTCATAACATTTGCTTAGAAAATTGTTTTCCAGCCTTTCATTCTGAGGTAGTGTTTATCATTTTCTCTGAGATGAGTTTCCTGTAAGCAGCAAAATGTTGGGTCTTGTTTGTGTAGCCAGTTTGTTAGTCTATGTCTTTTTATTGGGGAGTTGAGTCCATTGATATTAAGAGATATTAAGGAAAAGTAATTGTTGCTTCCTATTATTTTTTTTTTTTTGCTAAAGTTGTCATTCTGTTCTTGTGGCTGTCTTCTTTTAGGTTTGTTGAGGGATTACCTTCTTGCTTTTTCTAGGACGTTGTTTCCATCCTTGTATTGTTTTTTTCTGTTATTATCCTTTGAAGGGCTGGATTTGTGGAAATATAATGTGTGAATTTGGTTTTGTCGTGGAATACTTTGGTTTCTTTTTCTATGGTTATTGAGAGTTTGGCTGGGTACCGTAGCCTGGGCTGGCATTTGTGTTCTCTTAGTGTCTGTATAACATCTGGCCAGGCTCTTCTGGCTTTCATAGTCTCTGGTGAAAAATCTGGTGTAATTCTCACAGGCTTGCCTTTATATGTTACTTGACATTTTTCCCTTACTGCTTTTAACATTCTATCTTTATTTGGTGCATTTGTTGTTCTGGTTATTATGTATCAGGAGGAATTTCTTTTCTGGTCCAGTCTATTTGGAGTTCTGTAGACTTCTTGTATGTTCATGTGCATCTCTTTCTTTAGGTTTGGGAAGTTTTCTTCTATAATTTTGTTGAAGATATTTGCTGGTCCTTTGAGTTGAAAATCTTCATTCTCATCTACTCCTATTATCCGTAGGTTTGGTCTTCTCATTGTGTCCTGGATTTCTTGGATGCTTTGAGTTAGGATCTTTTTGCATTTTGCATTTTCTTTGATTGTTGTGCCAATGTTCTCTATGGAATCTTCTGCACCTGAGATTCTCTCTTCCATCTCTTGTATTCTGTTGCTGATGCTCGCATATATGGTTCCAGATTTCTCTCCTAGTGTTTCTATCTCCAGCGTTGCCTCACTTTGGGTTTTCTTTATTGTGTCTACTTTTTTTTTTTAGGTCTTGGATGGTTTTATTCAATTCCATCACCTGTTTGGTCGTGTTTTCCTGCAATTCTTTAAGGGATTTTTGTGCTTCCTCTTTAATGTCTTCTACCTCTTTAGCAGTGTTCTCCTGTATTTCTTTAAGCGAGTTATTAAAGTCCTTCTTGATGTCCTCTAACATCAACATGAGATATTTTTATAATTCCGGGTCTAGGTTTTCAGGTGTGTTGGGGTGACATGGACTGGACAAAGTGGGAATGCTGTGTTTTGATGATGGTGAGTGTTCTTGTTTTCTGTTAGTAAGATTCTTATGTTTACCTTTTGCCATCTGGTAATCTCTGGAGTTTGTTGTTATAGTCATCTCTTTTTAGAGATCGTTCCTCTGGTGATTCTGTTACCCTCTATCAGTGGACCTGGGAGACTAGCTCTCTTCTCTGAGTTTTAGTGGTCAGAGCACTCTCTGCAGGCAAGCTCTCCTCACAAACCAAAACAGAAAATATTTTAAATCTTTAAAAAGAAGCAAACCAAAAACAAATTATATTCCCAGTCTTTGCAATTCAAAAATGTTTAGCATGAACAATATTTGAGATATAAAGTTTAGATTATTTCTAAATATGATTTATGCAATCAAGGTTTTCTTAAACAATTCTGTTCACAGGAATATAATATGTACCATCAGACAGTAGGGTATATTCCATATACATTCTTCCTCTATTATGATATGATGCAAATGTTTCTGAATGAAGGTTTATGTTAAAGTTTAAGATGTAAATTCTTTAGAGGGCAAATTAGTGAAATTATGTTCACTTGAAAATAAGCATCATAACAGGCTCCTGATTTTCAAACTTACATGTAAAAATACACTTACATCTTAAATTTCTGGACAAAGCACATTTTATGTAGAAAGGCAGCAACTTTTTAAACGCACTAATTTGCTGAAAAGGCCACTACTTTTTATTAGGAACAATAATGTCTCTCAAGATGTCGGCAACAAGATATAGTATAGGAAATATTTCATACAGAGTATTTCTCCCTTTAATTATATCCCAGAAGTGAGTGGGACACCTTCTTGGCTGTGGGAAGTTGGCATATTTGATGGACTATGTAAGCAGGTCTCTTTGTACACAAACCAAGCATTTTATCCCCAAAGTATCATAATCCAAAAGGCAAAGACCACAGATACTTTTAGGAATCCAATACTAGTCACAATGACAAATAGACATGACATTCCTGAGTTACAAGGCTCAAGTTCCTTAGCAATATTGTGCCTGGTAGTTATTTTAATATCTGTGAGAGCTTTAGCCAACCACTGAAAAGTAGCAACAAAAGTAATAGTAATGCCAGTCTTGGGGAGTTTATAACTATCCCTGTAAAGGTTTGTTTAACCAACATAGGGCAGCAATATGGTACAAGAACACCAAGACTGCTATTGTAACTTAGAACTGTACAGAAGAGTAATTATCTATGAGGCCATGGTTTTTCCAGGTCACCTCACACACATTGACACTTAGAGGTACATGAAATGATGCCTGATTCAACCTGAGTGAATAACCAATAGAAGCCATAAACATATTTTTTAAAATTTATTTACATTTCAACTTTCCCGGTTTTCCCCCTGGAAATCTCTTATCCTGTCCCTCCTCCCAGAGCTTCTATGAAGGTGTTCCCCCATCCACCCTCACACTCCCATCTCTTCACCCTCACATTTCCTTACACTGGGGCATCGAACCTTCACAGGAAACGAAGCCCTCCTTTCCCATTGATGCAAGATAAGGCCATCCTCTGCTACATATGCAGCTGGATCTATGAGTCCCTCCATTGCATATTCTTTGGTAGGTGGTTTAGTTTCTGGGAGTTCTGGGGTGTGGAGGGGTCTGGTTGATTGATATCATTGTTCCTCCTATGGGATTGCAAACCCCTTCAGCTCCTTGGGTCCTTTCTCTAACTCCTCCATTGGGGACAATTCACTTGAGTTTCTATTTTTCCCTTAAATCCACCACAGGGTGCAAAAGCAAATACAGAAGCAAATCACTCATGGACCTTAATGAAGTGGAGTGGACCTTGAGTGGGTTGAGGTTAATCTGGAAGGCAGACAATCCTCTGTGGGAAAGGAGGAAAAGGAGCAGGAAAAGTCTTTTTATACCAGTTCATCTATGTGCTAGATGCAATCAAGACAGCCTGAAAACCCCAGATCCTTCCAGGAAACCATCAGACATATCAAATCACCACAGTTCTTTGGAAATAAGGTTTAAAAAGATCGCCCATACCATCTGACCTTATGAGGTGGCTGCTAAGATGCTGGGGTGCTTTAATGAGGATTCTAGTTGTTTGTTTCCAAGACTGGCTGCGATGGAAATAAAGAGATAGGGAGTGGAAATCATACGAAAATGCTCCAAAGCTTACAAGTCTTATTGGGATAGAGCTATTTTCCTAAATAAAATCTTCCCAAAATTCTATTAGCCTATTGTCAATTTCCAGATTCCTAAAATATTTTATTCTTCCCCCCTCTACCCCTCCATTTATCTTAGTACATTTTTAGATGAAGAAATTATCAGAGATATGATAAGGAAAATTATTTTCTTTTTAAAATACTTTCATATTATACATTAAAAATAGAAAGCTGCTAGAGTAAAAGGACTTCTATGTTTCTATACCCTACCATCCTTGGAAAGTCATCAGTTATTTTAAAATATTATTTTAATATGTTTCTATTGAAATAGAATTGTATAAAATTTTTCTCTCCCCTTCCTCCTCAATCCCCTCATAGATAGATAGATAGATAGATAGATAGATAGATAGATAGATAGATAGATAATAAATAGATAGATAGATAATAGATAGATAGATAGATAGATGATAGATAGATAGATAGATAGATAGATAGATAGATAGATAGATAGATAGATAGATAGATAGATACCTTGATAAATCTGCTTTTGTTCTTGTGTATATAGTTTCACAACTGACCTGTCTGCATTGGACAATCAACAAGGGTGGCTCATCCTTGGAAAAAGCTAATTCTTCTTCCAGCAGTCAAGAGTTACATACAGCTCTTTGTCTAGAGGTGGTACCCTCTGAGATTTCCCCAAAACTTTAAAAAATGCTCACTGATATGTATATTCTTCTGATCATGTTTACACAGCTGTTTCACAGTGTACTTACAGGTATTCTGGAACTTACAGTCTTTTCATCCCATCTCCTGTAATGTTCCCTGCAGTAACTGTGGTATAGATGTAGCCATTAGGACTGGGCTACCCACAATCTCTTGATCATTGCATTGTATCCAGTTGTGGTTTTCTGTGCTGGTCTCCATTTGCTATAAAGAGAGGTTTCTGAGATGACAAATGGTAACTAGACTTATCCAGGACAAGTGCCTCACACAGAGAGGGCTCATGAGCCTTCATTCCTCAACTAGGCTTGTGGGTTTGTAGATAGAGGAGTGTTAGGAACTGAGTTATTTTTTAAAGGCATTGCAAAGTTATTAATTGAATTATATAATGCATTTCAATCTATTGATTTTTTATAATTATTACACTTAAATTTATACTTTCTTCCAGTGGCTTTTCTTTAAGTTGACTCCTGAGTCATTTTGACAGAAGTCAAATGACTAGGAGAGTTCCAACATCTAGGATATTAAGATGTTTCAGATGCATCTTGTTCATTTCTTGCCTCCAACCATGAACCAACCATTTTTCCAAGAGCCTTGGTTTCTTTTTATGAAATATTACAAAGCTAAAATCAGAGCACTAAGGCTGCTCACTGCTAATAGATTCAGTGTTGCCTCTGGGCTGTCTCAGTAGACCAAGGAAGAGAAAATACATGTAAAGATAAAATAACTCGTTTTCATGGTGATATTTTTTTTATTTTAGGTTCAGGACTATACAGTTTAATCTCTTCTGTATTCCATTCATATCTCGTTTCTTTAACACTGAGAATGTTGTCTTTTTCATAGAAATGAAAATAACAATGTTTCTCAAGAATCTTGTTTTAACCTTTTATAGGTGATAGCCCCATTTAGAGCACATGACCTGGAAGATTCGGCAATTACTCACTTGCTTTTTCCATATAAAAAAATTAATGTCCGGCATGGTAGTACATGCCTTTAATACCAGAATTAGGGAGAGAGAGGGAGAGAGACAGATGAATCTCTGTGGGTTCAAAACCAGTCTGGTCTACAATAATAAAAAACAGTCTCAAAAAGGAAAAAAACTCTTACAAGGTCCTACCCCTTAATGAAGAGCTACAGGTAATTAACAGCTGCTATGAGAGAAGCAATCTTCTCCAGGGACAAGACTCCTCATTGGTTATCCATTCCCAAGTGGTCGCACTAAACCACTAAACACTTATGCCTAGGAACAACATTAAATGGACTCAGAAATATATATATATATATATATATATATGTGTGTGTGTGTGTGTGTGTGTGTGTGTGTGTGTGTGTGTGTATGCATATATATATATATATATATGTGCAACAATATTAAAGAAAAAGGAAGTCATGAATTTAAGAGGGAGTAGAAAGGACACAAAAAAGGGTTGAAGAAAAGACAGGAAAGTATAGGGTGCACTTATATAAGTACAGTATTTGTATATACATTTTTCAAAAAATGAAATGGAAAAATAAGACACAATAGTATTTAAAAAGCAGTACTACTCCAATCTTTATCAGTATATGTGGGTGCTGCAGCCTCTGGGTGTGGCCTAATGGCCTGTGAGGAAGTCTTCCACATCGCCCTAGTGGTACGACTGCCATATCCTTAGGCATACTGCATGATACAAGATAAGAGTATCACTAGGTAGGCTCAGATTGGATCCAGACCATAGCAGTGGCTGCTTTACATGTCTTTATGGAAGTGCCCTCATGTGCTGGCAGCCTGACACCTCTCCATAGTGACAGTGGGATGGTTGGCTAACCCAGAGTTCATGTACATTTCCCCATTGATCCAAAGGCTGCAAAAAAAAAAAAAAAATGATTGCTGTAGCACACACAGTACAGGAGATCCGCACCTCCATGCTGGTCCAGAATCAGTTTCCCTGGTTCCTGACTCTGCCTAGTTAACCCTTTCCTGGATCCTGGTTCCCTCAAGTATGTTTCCTGAAAGTAGTTTAAATACTTCCTGTAAACTAACCTCACCTTCTCCCATATGATTTGGTTGTACTATACCAAAAGGCCCTAGTCATATATCCGTACTATATTCTTTTTTTATTCACTCTCACTTCGGACTTATTGTTAAGAGTAACTTACCAGTACCCCCCAGAGCTTGTGTCTCTAGATGCATATGTAGCAGAGGATGGCCTAGTTGGCCATCACTGGGAAGAGAGGCCCTTAGTCTTGCGAAGATTATATGACCCAGTTCAGGGGAATGCCAGGGCCAGGAAGCAGAAGTGGGGGGCTTTGGGGATAGCATTTGAAATATAAATGAAGAAAATATCTAATAAAAATATGAGATTAAAATAAATAAATAATAAATAACAGTAAAAAAAGTGTAACTACATACTTGATGTTGACCACAGCCATTTTTATGTTTATATTTGTCAAGAAGCATTTAACAATTTTGGATTGTGTATAATTCGTTTTCCTTTAAGTACCTTGCTAAAGTGAAGCAAATAATAGTCTTGCCCCTAAGTAGTGCTTACAATTAGTACTTTTACATATAAACAAACTTGAGTTCTCTGTAAGAGCACCAACTGCTATTAACTGCTGAGCTATGGCTCTGCATCATGCCTCTATATTTTACTTTTAGCCAGAGATGTGATTCTCGTGGCTATACCAACTTCACAGATCCCCTTCTGTTACCTTTGTGAAATGTTAACACGAAAACATACATCAGAGATTCTATATGTGTATATTTCTTTAACTCTAAATCTGTCTTTTTTTTTCATTACATTTGGTTTATTATTTCTAACATTTTTAATCCTACTCAACTGACAAGAATTCTTTTCAATATGGGACTTCATAATAGGAGTATCTTGGTGAACTCTATCTCCTAGGGATTCATAGTCTCTCTCTCTCTCTCTCTCTCTCTCTCTCTCTCTCTCTCTCTCTCTCTCTGTATTTCTCTCTCTCAATGTGAGTGTGTGTTTGTGTGTGTGTCCCCCTCCTTCCCTCCCTCCCTTGTGTGTGTGTGCGCGTGTTGTTGAGAATGGAACCTAGGACCTGATGCACACTATTCAAATACTCTACCACTTAACTACATCTGCATCCTCATATTAGATCTTCTTACATAAACTCATATAATCTAGTTAATTTAATGTTTTGAATACACTTTCTTATATATCACATTATTTTTATATTAATCATTTCTATTGGTTTCATGTAATTCTATTAATTTTTAAATGCCCTAAGTTTATAGCATCCCTATAACCCCTATTGTGGTTATATTCAGATTTCCATTATAAGATTTCCATTATAATAAAGGAAAGCACATATTGCTTTCCTTCTCCTGAGGTATAGCTTTAAAACAAGTGCCAAAGTATGAGATTATTTAGTGAAAAGGTATGAACATTTTTATGGCTCTTTCTAAAACCTGCCAGAGTGTTCATCAAATTGGCTGAAATCATTTACAATGCCACTAGGAATGTATAAATGTTTCAATTTTCCCAAAAGTTTCATCACTGGTTTTAATATTGCTCCTTTATTGTCGCTACTTTTAGAGGTATAATGTAACATGGCATCAACATTTTAATTTGCACTTCACTTATTGTTGGCAAGAATGCACCATTTCCAGTGTTAGTATACTAATGGTGTTTCAGCTTAGGCAGTGGTTCTTTATATTCTTCAATCACCACCTAGGAAACTTATGTAAACTTCTAAAAACCCCCAATGTGTCTTAAAATGCATCTAGAATCCAAGGTATGAAATAAAATTCTCTATATTATTAATTAACTCTTTTCCTGAGTTTTTAAGCACTTTAGATGTATTGATTTATTCCATAATGCTACCTGTTTTATCCTTTGTAATGTAGCTTCGACCTTTAATTAAATATTACTATCATGGATTGAATACGTTTTCTATTTTCTCCTTTTTTAACATCTAGAGTTAATTTTTAATAGTTTTTCATTACACATACATAAATAGAGTGTATGCTAAGTGTGTGCAAATGTCAGTGGAAGAAAGAGGAGATTATTGGGTCTTCTGAAGCTAGAGTTAAAGGCAGTTGTGAGCCACCAATGTGATTGCTAGAAAGTCAGATCCTCTGCTTTTCATTCCTCAGCCATCTTTCTGGCTTCAAGCCTCGATTTTAATACTTTAGAGTTTTTGTGTTATTTAACTTTATAATTAATTGTGTATATTGTTTATGTGCAAGGGAGTTATGTACACATTCATAGGGGTTCCCATAGAGAACAAAGGATCCCCTAAAGATAGAGTGACAGAAGGTGTGAGCCACAATCCCTTGTCCTAGGAATAGAACTCAGGTTAGTTTGGGCTATTGATGGTATAGTGCATGGATATAAACATATTAATTTTAACAGTAATGTTAAGCTATTCCAATATCATTTATAGAAATTATCTCATTTTGTGTTACCTTATTTAATTCATCTGGATATATAACAGACTGTCATACACATTGAGAAGAGACTGAGCTTGTCTTTTTTGGGGGGAACTCAGGCAGGCTATATTATTTGGTTGCTTTTTTGAGAAACAAAGGCAAAATCACTGCTATCTTATCTAGTGTCCAGATAGCCAGCCATCTCTTAAGACGTACTCAAGAAACCTTCCCTCCTTCTCTCCCTTTTTTAAATAAACTGCCCTTGGCTTTAATTTTATGGAGACAATGAGGTAACAAAAGCCACTGGCTCTTTTGTCGTTTTGGATAAAAACTTGGTAGAGGTAGAGAGAGCCAACATGTGTATCCACAGGCCTTTTCTTAGCAATGTCGCTTGTTCGTGCATTCATTGTTCTCTAAGATCTAACTCTTCTCTGACAAAGGCAAGTAAATGACATTGACTAGAAAAACAAAAACTTTGGAGAGATTGGAGTGACCATGATATTCCCATACATCCCTTATATTAGGCAAGATATGTGTTGCTGAGTGCATATGAGTCACTGGAAAGGGGGTTGTTTCTTCCCAGTGGGCAGAACAATTATTTTCCCTGTGGTAGCACTGACAAGTGAGTCTATAAACCAAAGTTTGATAAAGCAAATACATCAGGCATTTTCAAGATCACTTATGTGGTTTTTATAAATTTATTCTTTAATCTTTTTTTTTCCAGTCCAGACTTTATCCTCATCCAGATCCACCCTCTGACTGTTCCACATCCTACTCCTTCCCCCGAACCCTGCCTCCAAGAGGATGTCCCCAGACCCCACTCCACCAGACCTCCCCATTCCCTGGAGCCTCAAGTCTCTTGAGGGTTTGGTGCATCTTCTCTCACTGAGTCCAGACCCAGAAGTCCTCTGCTGTATATGTGCTGGGGGCTTCATATCAGCTGGTGTATGCTGTCTGGTTGGTGTCTGAGAGATCCTGAGGGTCCAGGTCTGGGAGAGGTTAGTTGAGACTGCTGGTCTTCCTATAAGGTCACCCTTCTCTTCAGGTTCTTCCATCTTTTCCCTAATTCAAGCACAGGGTTCACCAGCTTCTGTCCAATGGTTTGGTGTAAATATCTGTATCTTACTCTTTCAGCTGCTTGTTAGGCCTTCTGGAGGGTAGTCATGCTATGGTGTAAACATACCATAGCATCAGTAACAGTGTCTGTCAGGCCTTGAGGCCTCCCCTAGAGATGGATCCCAATTTGGGCCTGTCACTGAACCTCCTTTCCCTCAGGCTTTTCTCCAGTTTTGTTCCTGCAGTTCTTTCAGACAGGAATAATTCTGTGTCAGAGTTTTTGACTATGGTATGACAACCAAATCCCTCCACTTGAGGTCCTGTCTTTCTACTGGAGGTGGACTCTACAAGCTCTCCCCACTGTAGGGCATTTCATCTAATGCCCCCATTTTGAGCCCTGAGAGTCTCTTACCTCTCAGGTCTCTGGTACATTCTAGAAGGTCCCCCACCTCCTACCTCCCAAGGTTGTATGAATGCTTCTCCCTGAGATTCTACATGTCTTAGTAGCTGAATATTTAAGGAGTAAGTAAAAGAGGAAAGAATGGGAGAATGCTTGAGGTTTTACAAGGTACCCAAAGATAATCTTGGACTTGCATGTAACCCCACAATACTATAATTCCCCAAAGAGGTGTATGCTATTCTCTGATTTGTTTTTTATACTTTCAGAGGGTTCTTATTTCTTTTATTAGGTTTTCTTAAAGTAAAGCTCATCTGTGAAGTACACAGCTTGCCAGATCCTCTGGTATGCCAAAGAATGTAGACAGATATAAAGAGGGCCATCAATAATTTTTGAATTAAATTAAGTCTTCATGGAATAAATTTGCACAAGAAGGGCTTTGTGCATTTGGAAGTCGTTGCTGTAGTTTAACTAAGCTGGCACCCTTCTGCGCTTAGGTAGCAATAAAATGAATGATCCAAAAACTGCTTAGGTGGCAAATTTCTATCTTTAGCTATCCAGGCTGGGACTCTGAAGACAAACTTTCTTACTAGTCATTGGGCCTGTGATTAAAGCAAAGAATGGCTGTGTAGTACAACCAATTTAAGCTTATCCCTGAGTAGCTTACAAATAAATGAGACTCAGACTATGGATATTTTACTTGGCTTTGACAATTACTAGGATGTAACCCCTAATCTACTCTTCTAACTGCTTGTCTGGCTACCTCCACAGTGATGTACAGCAGATAGTGGCTGTTTCTCCTGACCCTGTGTTCATTGTCCATTTCCCCTCATGATGGCTTGGGCACCAAAATGTAGTACAACCAATTTAAGTTATCCCATATTAGTTTACAAATAAATGAGACTCAGATTATGGTTATTTTATATGGTTACAGTCAATTACTGGAGGGATTAGAGGTAGGTGAGATTGGAATGACCTAGTTGGAGAGGAAAAGTCAAGAGGAGAAAAGGGAAGAAGCTGGAGGAGGAAGGGGAAGCCAACATGGGTGAGGTGAGTCATGAAAATGTGGCCCCGAGGACTGGCCAATTGGAGTTAAGAGCAGCCCAGATGAAACATAGTAAGTAGTGAATAATAATTTGGGGTTATTGATTAAAAAATAGATTCTAATAGCAAAGAGGGTAGATATCAGCCCAGCTCTAGTGCTGACTAAGGCTTATTCTAAATAAGAAAAAAAAATGTGTCTTTTATCTGGGAACTGAATGACCAAAGGCAAGGTAGAAACTCCAGATTGGGATTAAAGATTTCTACAAGAAACTGTGAACACAGTGTCTCACCTTATGAAAAAAGTATGCAGAGAAATTTCCAGCAGGAGAATCCATATTTCCTGAACTCTTACTGTGAGTCAGACACCATTTTAGATACTTTGAGATACACCTTCTATTGTTCACAAAGCCTTGGGGTGTTGACAAATTACAAAACTGAAGTTTTGAGGGGTTGGAGAACTATCCAGGCTCATATAAACAGTAGATGATGCATCTAGAACTGGGAGCAGGGTTTTACCCAAAGCCTCTGATTTCAACCAACCAAACCTCAATGGACCACAAGCAATTTAGCAATGGTAAACTGGGGATAGATCCAATATTATTAGTACCGGAGACCAGGGATGGTGGTAGGGATGCCAGTTCTCAGTCTTCTTTTTACCTCTCTGTTTAACAGTAGCAGTAACATAGAGGAATATGGAAGGCAGAGAGACCAAAAGAAAGACAGCAAAATGGAGAGCAATTATAAGCTTTCGGGTGGTCGTTTTCATGACCTGAAAAGCAAGAATCCTCTTATCTTTTGGTGCTATGTGAAGGCCAATTCTCTTAAGAAGAATTAGAGTAGTATAAAAGAAAAACTGAACACACATGAGCCTTCTAGGAAACACCTGTTAAAATATTCCATTTGCTCTAGAAACCAAACCCATGTGTTTCAGTCTTCTATTGTGAGGGAGGCACTTTCATTTTTTTATTGATTATTTTATTTTATTTACATTTCAAATGTTATCCTCCTTCCCTATTTTCCCTCTGCAAATCCCCTACCCCATCCACCTTCCTCCTGCTTCTATGAGGGTGCTCACCCACCCATTCCTGCCTCCCTGCCCTAGCATCTCCCTGTTGCTGGTGCATCAAGTGCTGGTGCATCAGGACCAAGGGCCTCTCCTCCCATTGATGCTAGATAAGGAAATCCTCTGCTACAAATGCAGCTGGAGCCATGGGTCCCTTCATGTGTACTCTATGGTTGATGGTTTAGTGAGAGAGGCACTTTTAGCATCCTGTCTTTTTTGATACCTTCCCTTTAATCTGAGTTCTATTCTCCTGACAGTCCATTCTCAACTTCCTCCTGACAGCACACAACATGGTTAGATAATTTATTCAGAAGCTACCAGCAAGTTTATTTCATGACATTTAAATGCTTTTCAATGTTTTTGAAATTATGTGTGTGTGTGTGTATGTATGCATTTGTATAGGGCTATGTACCCATAAATGCAGTTGCCCATGGAGGCCAGAAGAGGGTACTGAATCCCTTGAAACTGCAGTTACAGGCAGTTGTGATCCAGGCACAAGTCCTAGGGACCGGTTACCCAACCTGGGTCTTCTGCAAGATCACTAAGGTCTCTTAAATACTGGAGCATCTCCCCAGTCCTAGATGTCTTTAGTTTTGATTGTGGTTAAATATGCATAACAAAATTTCTGTTCTAACCACTTATGTGTATAATTATATTATGTATTGTATATTGTTGTGGAGCAGCTTTCTAAAAACCTTACATATATTGAAACAAAAGCTCCAGATCCACTTAAAAACTGTCCTTGCCCCTATCTGTCCATCCCCTGCCTCCCACCATTCTACTGTCTTTGCCTATAACTGTGAGTGTTCTCCATACATTATATAAATGAACTCATACATTGCCTTTTTGCTATTGGGTTATTACATTTAACATACTGCCCTCTGGATTCACTCATAATGTAGGTCAAAATCTCCTTGCTTTCAAAATATGATGACTATTCATGGTGTGTATCTATCATATTTCTCAGTTCAACTGCCTTTGAATATATGCTTATTTCTATTCTTTGACTGTCTTGATAAATCCTATGAAGATGGATGTACATGCATATACCACAGATCCTGCTTAAAGTTCTTCTAGTATAATGACTAGATTATGTGATAGTTTGATTTTGAATTTTCATACTGAGCCATGTTGAATTTCACCAACAGTGCACATAATTCCAACTTCTCCATCTTCCTGCGAACACTTAAAAACCTCCAGGACCTTTTTCTTTGTATAGACACCACCTCAGCATGTATGAAATGCTAGCTCGCTGCACTTGCCATTTACATTTCCCCAATGATCAAGGATGCTAGTCATTTTGCCATCTGCTTCTTGGCCAATCACACATCTTTGAAGAGATATCTAAGTTCTTTTGCCTGGATTTTATGTAAAATATCTTGTCCTTCTGTTTTATGTCTTTTATGCATAATATTATTATTATTATTTGGGAATATTTTCTCCAATCCATATTTTTCCTTTTCACTCTATTGCATTCTTTATGTCATGGGTTTAATATTTATTTTTCTTTTATTTTTGATACTATAATTACATCATTTTTCCCCTTAACTTTCCTCCCTCCAAACACACCTCTGTTCCCATCTTTGCTTTAAATTCCTTTTTAAATTCTTTTAGCAAAGTCTCTCTATGGACTATATATCTCAGATTTCCCAACTTGTGATTACCCTGCAGCAGCGCCAAAAATGCTGGGGTTGCAAATGTTTCCCAAAACTCCTGGTTTAGGTTTTCAGCTTGACAGAATACAATGTAACTATTTTTTATCTTTATTGTTTTGGTTTTTAATGTTTCATCTGAGAAAACAAATCAAATGTCATGAAATAGTTTCTCTGTGCTTTCTTCTACAAGTTTTGTGTTTTAGACCATAGATTTAGGTTTATTTTGAGATAATATTTTCATATTATATCAGGTTCAAATTTATTCTTTTTTTCAGAGGGCCATTCCAACACTATCTTTTGAACAGAGAAATTTTTTTCCAACGCCATCTTTTGAACAGAGAAAATTTTGTATATATTCTTTGCAACTGTGTGCCAGAATCAAGAATGCCTGGTTTGTCTTATACAATGTTGGTAGGAATGTACACTAGTCCAGCCACTATATAGAAACTGATATTGAGAAAAAAATAAAACTCCACAAAACTAAGGACAGATCTACCACTTGACCCAGCTCTATCACTCATTCCTGAGCATTTACTTTAATGACTTCAAGTAAACATATCACAGAGATACTTGCACAACAATGCTCATTACACTGATATTCACTTAACTACATTATGAAAATAAGTATCCATCAACATAGGAATGGGTGCCAAAAATGTTATATATACAAACAAAAGAATTCTTAGTGATAAAAATGAAGTAATGTCACTTTCAGGAAAATGGATGCAGCCAGAGACAATTATAGTAAGTGAATTATGTTAGCCTCAAATAATCAAAGATCATGTGTTTTCTATCATTTGTTGATATTTTGTACATACATAAAATCATATAGAAGTAGAAGTAAAACTATCTAGGGTAGAAAGTGGACTAATGTGAGAAACTGGAGAGGAAATAATAAGTACCAGGGCTGGGGAGATAGGTTCAAAGTACATTATATATATATTTGTGTAAAAATGGTCTCATGTAACGCAGTATATTTAAAGAATTAAAAAGAATGCTGGTTTCCCATATGCCAGAAAGATTTTGCTGACAGGACCCTGATATAGCTCTCTCTCGTGAGGCTATGCCAGTGCCTGGCAAATGGAGAAGTGGATGCTCACAGTCATCTATTGGATAGAACACAGAGCCCTAAGGAAGGAGCTAGTGAGAGTACCCAAGGAGCTAAAGGGGTCTGCCACCCTATAGGAGGAACAACAATATGAACTAACCAGTAACCCCTAGAGTTGTGTCTCTAGTTGCATATGTAGCAGAGGATGGCCTACTCAGCCATCAATGGGAGGAGAGGTCCTTAGACTTGTGAAGATCATATGCCCCAGTACAGGGGAATGCCAGGGCCAGGAAGCAAGAGTGGGTGGGTTGGGGAGCAGGGTTGGGGAGGGCATAGGGGAATTTGGGGATAGCATTTGAAATGTAAATGAAGAAAATATCTAATAAAAATATAAATTAAAAAAAAAAAAAGGAATGCTGGTTTCCAAGCAAGGCCTCTAGTGGAGGGATTGGGACACCAACCCAGCCACAAAAATTTCTGACTTACAGTTTGCCATGTCTTCATAATTAGCTGGGACTGACTGGAGCCTAACATAATCATCATCAGAGAGACTTCATCCAGCAACTAATGGGGACAGATTCAGAGACTCACAATAAAATATTAGGAAGAGCTCAGGGAATTCTGCAGATTGTAGAAGCCAGAGAGGTCGAGGATACCACAAGAACACAGTCCACAAAATCAATTATCCTGGGCTCATAGGGGTTCACAGAGACTGAACTAAGAATCAGGGAGAGTGGGCGGGTAGGGGAGTGGGGGTGGGTGGGTATGGGGGACTTTTGGTATAGCATTGGAAATGTAAATGAGTTAAATACCTAATAAAAAATGGAAAGAAAAAAAAAGAATCAGGGAGCCTGTATTGGGTTTGATATAGGCCTTCTGCATATTGTTATGGTTGTATAGATTGGTCTTCTTATGAGATGCCTAACAGTGGGAGCACGGGCTGTTCCTGCCTCTTCTGCCTACTCATGGGACCCTATTCCTCCTACTGGGTTGCCTTCTCCAACCTTGATTTGATGCTGTGTTCCTGATCATATTATGCTTGTTATGTCATATTAAGTTGATACCCCTGGAAGGTCTACTCTTTTCTGAGGCAAGGTGAAGGGGTTGGGCTGGAGCTTCAGGAAGGCAAGGTGGGGGAGGAGAGACTTGGGGGAAGAAGTATGTAATACATAAGAGAAGAATAAAAATGAGAGAGAGAGAAAGAGGGAGAAAGAGAGAGAGAGAGAGAGAGAGAGAGAGAGAGAGAGAGAGAGAGAGAGAGAGAGAGAGAGAGAGAGAGAGCCTATGCCTTATACATACTAAAGCACATAAAACGTCTGTGGAAAAGTTGAAATTGCCTACAAGGCAAGTCAAGAAACTTGCAGATGCTACAGGGGTAGTAACAAGAGTGTTCATTGCTATCAGTGTAGTGGAAATATGTCATGACTGTTTTATCTATCTTTCCTTCTATTAATATTAAAAACAAATCATCCAAAGCAGATATCTGTTCAACAAGCTGTCAGTATACTCCTAACAACACTGCCACCCACCTCATTTTATCTCCTGTGGGTTTAAAATCATTGAGTATAATATCTTGAAACTCTTAATTCCTTTCAGATGATGTTTTAGATAAGGTATACACACGTGTTTTAATATTCAGGTCATGAAGGCCATTCCACATGAGTCAGCATATCTGAAGGAATCATTATAAGTTAATGTATGAAATACTTAGGCTCACTTTAGTTATGATCTCATCTCTATATATTTGAAACTAATACCTGAAGCCAAGAAAATTGCCCTTAGACTTTTACCTCGTGAATTACTGGGCACCTTCTTCACTTTCTGTTTTTCTTTGCCAGGATTTTTAAATCTTTTAAAAGCATAATTCTTTTTCATTGAGGTCTCAAGAAGAATCTCCAAAGATGACAAGATAAAATCATAGCAGCTCTGATATAGCAGGTGCAAGGGATCTGACCGGTTTTTTTTCCTCCCATTTCTCTGCCATCTGTGTTATTCTCAGAGGTCTGTTTTCAAAGTCATAAAGCTCCATATGACACAATTTGCTTCATCCTGTTTTCCAGAGTAGAACCAAAGCTATCCATGGTGTTTTTCTCCCTTGTTTTCAGTTTTAGTCTCAAACCCTCTTAATCTAATCAATGAGGTTGAATGTTTACAAAATCTTCACTTAAGCATCCATATGGCTTGGCAGGTGTAAATATCCCTACAGGGTGAAAGAGTGATTTATCAGGTCACCATGGCTGGTTGGAAATACACTTTAGGATTTTCTCAATCTACTTACCATGACTCTGATTTAATCATGCACGTTTCTGATCTTGAAAATCTCTTTAGCAAGACATAATCTTTTCTACTTTCCCCACTACCAAAAATTTCATTCTGTACTCCTCCAGGCAGGCCCAGCTAGGAGCTGTGTCCATGCACCTTTTTAATGAATCTGATCCAGAATTAAGCTTTCCCTGTGGTTCCACTTCTCCACTCTCACCCTCTTCCTCTGAGCCCAGACCCAGGCAAAAATCACATATATGATTTCTCTTTCCTGGTCTGACACAGGATCCTCACCCCATGTAGCCTACACAGGGTGCACATCCAAAACCCAGGCCAGACACACATACTTGAGTTCTCTTGACCCAGACCAGCAGAGATCCATACTTGTCTGTTCTCTTGTTAAATCTGACCCAGGACCGATGTTTCCCTATGCCTCCACCCTTCCACTCGCTTCTTCTCCCTCTGAGCCCTGACCCAGGCAGGTGTTTTCTGCCCTCCAGGATCAGACCTAGCTGGGAGCCATATCCACATGCATGCCAAAAAAAATTCCTAGTCCCTTTCTCCATTGCCTTTCCATTACCAACATCAACTGGTAGAAATACGTGAGGACTTCCTTGGATTTCACCCAAGCAATCTCTCTTAACTTACAAGACCGCAGAAACAGATCAGGTACTCCTTAATTGAGATCATCCCAATCTCCTTCGATCAATAATTAATGGTTAGCATCTGAAAAACTCCACATACCATATATGAAATCAACCAAGGTCTGGCAAAAGAAAAAACAGAGCCAAATTTTTACTCTATATAGTCAAGGTACATTTTCATTTTTCTTTTTTTTTTCTTTTTTTTCTTATGTATTTTCTTCAATTACATTTCCAATGCTATCCCAAAAGTCCTGCCCCCCACTCCCCTACCCACCCATTCCCATTTTTTGGCCCTGGCATTCCCCTGTACTGGGGCATATAACGTTTGCCTGACCAATGGGCCTCTCTTTCCAGTGATGGCCGACTAGGTCATCTTTTGATACATATGCAGTTAGAGCCAAGAGCTCTGGGGTACTGGTTAGTTCATAATGTTGTTCCTCCGATAGGGTTGCAGATCTCTTTAGCTCCTTGGATGCTTTCTCTAGCTCCTCCATTGGGGGCCCTGTGATCCATCCAATAGTTGACTGTGAGCATCCACTTCTGTGTTTGCTAGGCCCCGGCCTAGTCTCACAAGGGACAACTATATCACCGTCCTTGCAACAAAGGCTTGCTAGTGTATGCAATGATGCCATCGCTTGGAGGCTAATTATGGGATGGATCCCTGGATATGGCAGTCTCTAGATGGACCATCCTTTCGTCTCAGCTCCAAACTTTGTCTCTGTAACTCCTTCCATAGGTGATTATTTCCAATTCTAAGAATGAGCAAAGTGTCCACACTTTGGTCTTCGTTCTTCTTCAGTTTCATATATTTTACATATTGTACCTTATATCTCGCTATAAAGTTGAGAGCTATGGAATTTCTTTTTTTTAATTAGGTATTTATTTCATTTACATTTCCAATGCTATCCCAAAAGTACCTCACACACTAAATGTTTTCATTTTCTAAAAAATTTGAGAGCTATGGAATTTCTTTTTATTAATTAGGTATTTATTTCATTTACATTTCCAATGCTATCCCAAAAGTACCCCACACACTCCCCTACCCACTCCCCCACCCACCCACTCCCACTTCTTGGCCCTGGCATTCCCCTGTACTGAGGCATATAAAGTTTGCATGACCAATTGGCCTCTCTTTCCACTGATGGCAACTAGGCCATCTTCTGATTCATATGCAGCTAGAGACACAAGCTCAAGGGGTTCCTGGCTAGTTCATATTGTTGTTTCACCCATGGAGTTGCAGGTCCACCCAGCTCCTTGGGTACTTTCTCAAGATCCTCCATTGGGGGCCCTGTGATCCATACAATAGCTGACTGTGAGCATTCACTTCTGTGTTTGCTAGGCCCCGGCATAGTCTCACAAGAGACAGTTATGTCTGGGTACTTTCAGCAAAATCTTGCTAGTGTATGCAATGGTGTCAGCGTTTGGAAGCTGATTATGGGATGGATACCGGGAAGGGGCAGTCTCTAGATGGTCCATCCTTCCGTCTCAGCTCCAAACTTTATCTCGATAACTCCTTCCATGGGTGTTTTGTTCCCAATTCTAAGAAGGGGCAAAGTGTCCACACTTTGGCCATCGTTCTTCTTGAGTTATATGTGTTTCACAAATTGTATCTTATATCTTGCATATTCTAACTTTCTGTGCTAATATCCACTTATCAGTGAGTACATATTGTGTGAGTTCTTTTGTGATTGGGTTACGTCATTCAGGATGATGCCCTCCAGGTTCATCCATTTACTTAGGAATTTCATAAATACATTCATTTTAATAGCTAAGTAGTACTCCATTGTGTAAATGTTCCACATTTTCTGTATCCATTCCTCTGTTGAGGGGCATCTGGGTTCTTTCCAGCTTCTGGCTATTATAAATAAGGCTGCTATGAACATAGTGGAGCATGTGTCCTTCTTACCAGTTGGGGCATCTTCTGGATATATGCCCAGGAGAGGTATTGCGAGATCCTTCGGTAGTACTATGTCCAATTTTCTGAGAAACCGCCAGACTGATTTCAAGAGAGGTTGTACAAGCTTGCAGTTCCACCAACAATGGAGGACCGTTTCTCTTTCTCCACATCCTAGCCAGCATCTGCTATCACCTGAATTTTTTATCTTAGCCATTCTGACTGGTGTGAGGTTTGGAATCTCAGGGTTGTTTTGATTTGCATTTCCCTGATAATTGAGGATGCTGAACATTTTTTCAGGTGCTTCTCAGCCATTCAGTATTCCTCAGGTAAGAATTCTTTGTTTAGCTCTGAGCCCCATTTTTAATGGGGTTATTTGATTTTCTGGAGTCTACCTTCTTGAGTTCTTTATATATTTTGGATATTAGTCCCCTATCTGATTTAGGATAGGTAAAGATCCTTTCCCAATATATTGGTGGCCTTTTTGTCTTATTGACGGTATCTTTTGCCTTACAGAAAGAAGCTTTGCAATTTTATGAGGTGCCATTTATCAATCCTCTATCTTAAAGCAAAGCCATTGCTGTTCTATTCAGGAATCTTTTCCCTGTGCCAATATCTTCCAGGCTATTCCCTAATTTCACCGCTATAAGTTTCAGTATCTCTTGTTTTAAGTGGAGTTCATTAATCCACTTAGATTTGACCTTAGTACAAGGAGATAGGAATGGATCAATTAGCATTCTTCTACATGATATCCACCAGTTGTGCCAGCACCATTTCTTGAAAATGCTATCTTTTGTCCATTGGATGGTTTTAGCTCCCTTGTCAAAGATCAAGTGACCATAGGTGTGTGGGTTCATTTCTGGGTCTGCAATTCTATTCCATTGGTCTACTTGTCTGTCGCTATACCAGTACCATGCAGTTTTTTATCACAATTGCTCTGTAGTAAAGCTTTAGGTCAGGCATGATGATTCTACCAGAGGTTTTTTTATCCTTGAGAAGAGTTTTTGCTATCCTAGGTTTTTTTTTTTGTTGTTCTAGATGAATTTTAAGATTGCACTTTCTAATTCATTGAAGAATTGAGTTGGAATTTTGATGGGGATTGCATTGAATCTGTAGATTGCTTTTGGCAAGATAGCCATTTTTACTATATTGATCCTGCCAATCCATGAGCATGGGAGATCTTTCCATCTTCTGAGATCTTCTTCAATTTCTTTCTTCAGAGACTTGAAGTTCTTATCATAAAGATCTTTCACTTCCTTAGTTAGAGTCACGCCAAGGTATTTTATATTATTTGTGACTATTGAGAAGGGTGTTATTTCATTAATTTCTTTCTCAGCCTGTTTATCTTTGGTGTACAGAAAGGCCATTGACTTGTTTGAGTTAATTTTATATCCAGATACTTCATTGAAGCTGTTTATCAGGCTTAGGAGTTCTCTGGTGGAATTTTTAGGGTCACTTATATATACTATCATATCATCTGGAAAAAGCGATATTTTGACTTCTTACTTTCCAATTTGTATCCCCTTGATCTCCTTTTGTTGTCAAATTGCTCTGGATAGCACTTCAAGTACAATGTTGAATAGATAGGGAGAAAGTGGGCAGCCTTGTCTAGTCCTTGATTTTAGTGGGATTGCTTCCAGCTTCTCACCATTTACTTTGATGTTGACTACTGGATTGCTGTAGATTGTTTTTATCATGTTTAGGTATGGGCCTTGAATTCCTGATCTTTCTAAGACTTTTATGATTAATGGGTGTTGGAATTTGTCAAATGCTTTCTCTGCATCTAATGAGATGATCATGTGGTTTTGTCTTTGAGTTTGTTTATATAGTGGATTACGTTGATGGATTTCAGTATATTAAACCATCCCTGCATCCCTAGAATGAAACCTCCTTGTCAGGATGGATGATTGTTTTGATGTGTTCTTGGATTTGGTTAACGAGAATTTTATTGAGTATTTTTCCATCGATATTCATAAGGGGAATTGGTCTGAAGTTCTCTATCTGTTTTGGGTCTTTCTGTGGTTTAGGTATCAGAGTAATTGTGGCTTTATAGAATGAATTGGGTAGAGTACCTTCTACTTCTATTTTGTGGAATAGTTTGTGAAGAACTGGGATTAGATCTTCTTTGAAGGTCTGATAGAACTCTGCACCAAACCCATCTGGTCCTGGGCTTTTTTTTTTTTGGTTGGGAGACTATTAATGACTGCTTCTATTCCTTTAGGGGATATAGAACTGTTTAGAGCATTAACCTGATCCTGATTAAACTTTAGTACCTGGTATCTGTCTATAAACTTGTCCATTTCATCCAGGTTCTCCAGTTTTGTTGAGTATAGCCTTTTGTAGAAGGACCTGATGGTGTTTTGGATTTCTTCAGGATCTGTTGTTATGTCTCCCTTTTCATTTCTGATTTTGTTAATTAGGATGCTTTCCCTGTGCCCTCTAGTGAGTCTGGCTTAGGGTTTATCTATCTTGTTGATTTTCTCAAAGAACAAGCTCCTCCTTTGTTTGATTCTTTGAATAGTTCTTCTTGTTTCCACTTGGTTGATTTCACCCCTGAGTTTGATTATTTCCTGCTGTCTACTCCTCTTGGGTGAATTTGCTTCCTTTTGTTCTAGAGCTTTTAGGTGTGTTGTCAAGCTGCTAGTATGTATTCTCTAGTTTCTTTTTGGAGGCACTCAGAGCTATGAGTTTTCCTCTTAGAAATGCTTTCATTGTGTCCTATAAGTTTGGGTATGTTGTGGCTTCATTTACATTACACTCTAAAAAGTCTTTAATTTCTTTCTTTATTCCTTCCTTGACCAAGGTATCATAGAGAAGAGTGTTGTCAGTTTCCACGTGAATGTTGACTTTCTATTATTTATTTGGTTACTGAAGATCAGTCTTAGTCCATGGTGATCTGGTAGGATGCATGAGACAATTTCAATATTTTTGTATCTGTTGAGACCTCTTTTGTGACCAATTATATGGTCAATTTTGGAGAAGGTACCATGAGGTGCTGAGAAGAAGGTATATCCTTTTGTTTTAGGATAAATGTTCTGTAGATATCTGTTAGATCCATTTGTTTCATAAGTTCTGTTAGTTTCACTGTGTCCCTGTTTAATTTCTGTTTCCATGATCTGTCCATTGATGAAAGTGGTGTGTTGAAGTCTCCCACTATTATTGTGTGAGGTGCAATGCGTGCCTTGAACTTTACTAAAATTTCTTTAATAAATGTTGCTGCCCTTGTATTTGGAGCATAGATATTCATAATTGAGAGTTCCTCTTGGAAGATTTTACCTTTGATGAGTATGAAGTGCTGTTCCTTGTCTTTTTTGATGACTTTTGGTTGGAAGTTGATTTTATTACATATTAGAATGGCTACTCTAGCTAGTTTCTTCAGACCATTTGCTTGGAAAATTGTTTTCCAGCATTTCACTCTGAGGTAGTGTCTGTCTTTTTCCCTTAGATGGGTTTCCTGTAAGCAGCAAAATGTTGGGTCCTGTTTGTGTAGCCAGTCTGTTAGTCTATGTCTTTAATGGGGAGTGGAGTCCATTGATATTAAGAGATATTAAGGAAAAGTAATTGTTGCCTCCTATTATTTTTGTTGTTAAAGTTGGCATTCTGTTCTTGTGGCTTTCTTCTTTTAGGTTTGTTGAAGGATTACTTTGTTGCTTTTTCTAAGACGTGGTTTCTGTCCTTCTATTGGTTTTTTTCTGTTATTATCCTTTGAAGGGCTGAATTCCTCGAAAGATGCTGTGTGAATTTGGTTTTATCATGGAATACTTTGGTTTCTCCATCTATGGTAATTCAGAGTTTGGCTGGGTTTAGTAGCCTGGGCTGGCATTTTTGTTCTCTTAGTGTCTGTATAACATCTGTCCAAGATCTTCTGGCTTTCATAGTCTCTGGTGAAAAATCTGGTGTAATTCTGATAGACCTGCCTTTATATGTTACTTGACCTTTTTCCCTTACTGCTTTTAATATTTTATCTTTATTTAGTGCCTTTGTTGTTCAGATTATTATGTGTCAGGAGGAATTTCTTTTCTTGCCCAGTCTATTTGGAGTTCTGTAGGCTTCTTGTATGTTCATGGGCATCTCTTTCTTTAGGTTTGGGAAGTTTTCTTCTATAATTTTGTTGAATATATTTGCTGGCCTTTTAAGTTGAAAATCTTCATTCTCATCTACTCCTATTATCTGTAGGTTTGGTCTTCTCATTATGCCCTGGATTTCCTGGATGTTTTGAGTTAAGATATTTTTGCATTTTGCATTTTCTTTGATTGTTGTGCCAATGTTCTCTATGGAATCTTCTGTACCTGAGATTCTCTCTTCCATCTCTTGTATTCTGTTGCTGATGCTCACACCTATGTTTCCAGATTTCTTTCCTAGGGTTTCTATCTCCAGCGTTGCCTCACTTTGGGTTTTCCTTATTGTGTCTTCTTCCTTTTTTAGGTCTTGTATGGTTTTGTTCATTTCCATCACATTCCCAGGGTTTGGAGCAGGAGGAAGAAGAGAAAGAAGAGATCCACCATGCTTTACAAGAGTATGGAGAGAGGAGAGACACAGAGGCTACCATGGGGTAGAGAAGCAAGAGCACCCTGGGCTCTGGGCCAAGAAAACGCTGCTCACAGGGCTGCACGAACGGGTCCAGAGAGGCCAATATGGAACATAGAAATTAGTAAGTACTAACTCAGAATTATTGGCAGGAGATAGGTTCTAGCAGCACAGATATTAGGAAGTCAGGCAACTATTGTGCTGCTTAGGGCAGATTAAAATATAAAGGCTGTGTGTGTGTCTTTCATTCAGGAATGTAAGCCATTGAGGCAGGAAGCAACCCTGTGCCAGATATAACTAATAGTTAATACTACACATAAGCATAACTAAGAGGTTATAGGAACAAAAAAATGAAGCTATAATTACTAAAACGGAAAATGGTACTAAGAAAACAAACATTAAAAAAGCCAAACTGACAGCAATCAATATATAACTTTAAATATTAGTGACATCAACTCCACAATCAAAAGAAATAAGTTAGTTGAATGGATTAAAGTAAAAGCAAACAAAAAATGAGGGAAAACTATTTCAAGTAAATGGGACAGAAAAAAGACAGCGCTATTCTAATAATTAAAAATAATAGAATTCAAGGTGAAATTTATGAGAAGCAATAAAGACATTTCATTCTGATCAAGAAAACAATTAAAAAAGAAGACACATTACAGTCCTAAGCATATACTCAACAAATCCAACACAATTCATTTTTTTTAAAGCAACTGCTGGAGTTCAAGGCACAGAATAATCCCCAGCTCAATATAATAGTGATTTCAATACTACTTTCTTCAATAGACAGGTCATCTAGACAAAAATAGAGAAATGTTGGAATTAAATAATATCATATATCAAATGGTCCTAACAGAAGCCTGCAGAATATTCTGCCCAAACACCAAAAATATACAGCAGCCCATGGAAGTTTCTCTGAAATACATCACATACGGGGACATAAAATGAATCTTAACAAAAAAAGAAAAATTTAAGATAACTCTATATAGCCTACCTTCCCATGATGCAATAAAGTTCAAAAACAACAGCAAAAGAATCACTAAATAATTATAAGAACTAATGGAGATTTAAAAAAAAAAACACTACTGCTTTACAAAGTAGTGTTTGAAGTACTAACTAGAACAATAAGACAGAAGTTAAATGCCATTAAACGGATGCAAACAGGAATCAAATCATTCCTGTCTGCAGATGATATATTATGTATAAAAAAATTTAAACTTGGCATTGGTGGAACACACCTTTAATCTCAGCATTCAGGAGGAGGAAACAGGCAGATCTCTGAATTCCTGTAGAAGGAGTTCCAGGACTGCCAAGGCTAAACAAAGAAACCCTGTCTTAAAAAAAAAAAAAAGAAAGAAAGAAGGAAAGAAAGAAAGAAAGAAAGAAAGAAAGAAAGAAAGGAAGGAAGGAAGGAAGGAAGGAAGGAAGGAAGGAAGGAAGGAAGGAAGGAAGGAAGGAAGAAAGAAAGAAAGAAAGAAAGAAAGAAAGAAAGAAAGAAAGAAAGAAAGAAAAGTAAAAAACAGAAACCATGAGAACTAAAAAAAAAAAAATCTCACCACAAAACATCTAGAAATTATCAATACTTTCAGCAAAGTAGCAGGACATAAAATTAACTTACAAAGATCAGCAGCCTTTGTACATATCACTAACAAAAATGCTGAGAAAGTGATCATGGAAATATTCACAATAGCCTAAACAAACAAATAAATAAATACAATAAAGTATCTAGGACTGAACCTAAGGAGATGAAAGGCCTTACTACATTAAAGATTTTACATCTCTGAAAGAGATTGAAGGATAATACCACAAGATTAAAAGACCTCCCATGCTCATAAATTGGCAAAATTAATACTGTGAAATCAATGTCATGTATAAGTACTGTGCACTAAATATAATTGAGAGGCCTACTCCTTTGTGGACAGAAATGTAAGAAGAGTGGATCTGGGGGAGAGGGTAGGTGGCAGGGGAAACTAGGAAGGCGGGAGGGAAGGAAGGCTGCAGTCAGGATGTATTGTATGAAAGAAAAATAAAATTTTAAAATGAGAAAATGACCATTCTAACAAAATGTTCAAAGCTATCACTATCAAAATCCCCATGACATTGTTAACACAAATGGGGAAAGGCTTCTACAATTCATGGAAGCACAAATACCCTGGATAGCCAAGGCAATCCTGAGCATAATGAACAATGATGTCTTCTTTTAAATTATATGACTGAGCCATAGTTATGAAAACAGAATGACACTGATACAAAATCAGGCATGTAGATCAATGACACAAAACAGAAGACCCAAACATAAATCACATTTTATTATAGCCATCACATATTTGATGAAGATTTCAAAAGTATACATCAGAGGATGGCATAATAAATGGTGATGGGAAACAGGATCTCCACATGTGAAAGAATATTATACCCATAATTATTACCCTGTACAAAATCAAAGCCAAATGGATCAAAGACCTCAATGTGAAACAATGCAAATATTTCCTGGAGAGAACTGGTAATACCCTACAAGAGAGAGGTACAGGAAATGACTTTCTAACTAGGACTCTATTTACTCAATAATTAACTACAATTGACAAATGGAATCTTGTAAAACTAAAAGGTTTCTGTGGAGCAATGCAAACAATCAAATGAGTAAAGAAGAAGCACACAGAGTTGGAAAGCATCTTTGACAGGCATTCATCTGAGAGAAGAATAATATCCATTAAATAATAATAAAAAACATAAAAGAAAAGAGCCAAGAAAACAAATGAACAAAAATGAGCCACAGTTCTGAACAGAGATTTCTTAAAAGAATAAACAATTGTCATTATATCCAAAGATAAGGGCTGCCTACACTCTCCCTACCTATTCAACATTGTACTTGAAGTCCTAGCCAGAGCAATTCGACAACAAAAGGAGATCAAGGGGATACAAATTGGAAAGAAAGAAGTCAAAATACCACTATTTGCAGATGATATGATAGTATATATAAGTGACCCTAAAAATTCCAACAGAGAACTCCTAAACCAGATAAACAGCTTCAGTGCAGTAGCTGGATATAAAATTAACTCAAACATGTCAGTGGCCTTTCTCTACACAAAGGATAAACAGGCTGAGAAAGAAATCAGGGAAACAACACCCTTCACAATAGTCACAAATAATATAAAATACCTTGGCATGACACTAAGTAAGGAAGTGAAAGATCTGTATGATAAGAACTTCAAGTCTCAAAAGGATGGACCATCTAGAGATTGCCATATCCAGGAATCCATCCTATAATCAGCCTCCAAACGCTGACACCATTGCATACACTAGCAAGATTTTGCTGAAAGGACCCTGATATAGCTGTCTTTTGTGAGACTATACCAGGGCCTAGCAAACACATAAGTGGATTCTCACAGTCAGCTATTGGATGGATCACAGGGCCCCCAATGGAGGAGCTAGAGAAAATACCCAAGGAACTGAAGGGATCTGCAACTCTATGGGTGGAACAACGTTATGAACTAACCAGTACCCCGGAGCTCTTGACTCTAGCTGCATGTGTATCAAAAGATGGCCTAGTCGGCCATCACTGGAAAGAGAGGCCCATTGGACTTGCAAACTTTATATGCCCCAGTACAGGGAACGCCAGGGCCAAAAAGTGGGAGTGGGTGGGTAGGGGAGTGGGGGGAACTTCAAGTCTCTGAAGAAAGAAATCAAAGAAGATCTCAGAAGATAGGAAGATCTCCCATGCTCATGGATTGGTAGGGTTAATATAGGAAAAAATGGGCATCTTGCTGAAAGCAATTTACAGATTTAATGCAATACCCATCAAAATTCCGCCTCAATTCTTCATAGAGTTAGAAAGGGCAATTTGCAAATTCATTTGGAATAATAAAAAACCCAGAATAGAGAAAACTATTCTCAACAATAAAAGAACTTCTGGGGGAATCACAATCCCTGACCTCATGCTGTATTACAGAGCAATAGTGATAAAAACTGCATGGTACTGGTACATCGACTGACAGGTAGATCAGGGGAATAGAATTGAAGACCCAGAAATGAACCCACGCACCTATGGTCACTTGATCTTTGATAAAGGAGCTAAAACCATTCAGTGGGGGGAAAAAAGGCAGCATTTTTAACAAATGGTGATGTTTCAACTGGAGGTCAGCATGTAGAAAAATCCAAACTGAACCATTCTTATCTCCTTGCAAAAAGCTCAAGTCCAAGTGGATAAAGGACTTCCACATAAAACCAGATACATTAAAACTTATAGAGGAGAAAGTTGGGAAGAGCCTCAAATAATGGGCACAGGGGAAATTTTCCTGAACAGAACACCAATGGCTTGTGCTATAAGATCAAGAATCAACAAATGGGACCTCATAAAATTGAAAAGCTTCTGTAAGGCAAAGGACACTGTCAATAAGACAAAGAGGCAACAAACGGATTGGAAAATTTCTTTCCCAACCCTACATTCGCTAGTGGGCTAATATCCAATACATACGAAGAACTCAGGCAGTTAGACTCCAGACAATCAAATAACCCTGTTAAAAATGGGGTGCAGAGTTAAACAAAGAATTCTCAACTGAGGAATATCAAATGGCCGAGAAGCACCTAAAGAAATGTTCAACATCTTTAGTCATCAGGGAAATGGAAATCAAAACATCCCTGAGATTCCACCTCATATTAGTCACAATTCATAAGATCAAAGACTCGAGTGACAGCAGATGCTGGCAAGCTTGGGGAGAAAGAGGAACACTCCTCCATTGCTGGTGGGATTGCAAGCTAGTACAACCACTCTGGATGTCAGTCTGGCGGTTCCTCAGAAAAATGGACATAGTTATACAGGAAGAACCAGCAATACCACTCCTGGGCATAGACCCAGAAGATGCTCCAAAATGTAATGACACATGCTCCACTATGTTCATAGCATCCTTATTTATAATAGCCAGAAGCTGGAAAGAACCCAGATGCCTATCAACAGAGGAATGGATACAGAAAACATGGTACATTTACACAATGGATTACAACTCAGCTATTAAAAACAATGAATTCATTAAATTCTTAGACAAATGGATGTATCTGGAGGATACCATCCTAAGTGAGGTAAGCCAATCACAAAAGAAGACACATGATCTCTGGATATGGCAGTCTCTAGATGCCATATCCAGAGATCCATCCCATAATTAGCCTCCAAACGATGACACCATTGCATACACTAGCAAGATTTTGCTGAAAGGACCCTGATATAGCTGTCTCTTGTGAGATTAGGCCGGGGCCTAGCAAACACAGAAGTGGATGCTCACAGTCAGCTATTGGATGGAGCACAGGGTCTCCAATGGAGGAGCTAGAGAAAGTATCCAAGGAGCTAAAGAGATCTGCAACCCTGTAGGTGCAACAACATTATGAACTAACCAGTACCCCGGAGCTCTTGACTCTAGCTGCATATGTATCAAAATATGGCCTAGTCGGCCATCACTGGAAAGAGAGGCCCATTGGACACGCAAACTTTATATGCCCCAGTACAGGGGAATGCCAGGGCCAAAAAATTGGAATGGGTGGGTAGGGAAGTGGGGGGGGAGGGTATGGGGGACTTTTGGGATAGCATTCTAAATGTAATTGAGAAAAATACGTAATAATAAAAAATATTTTTAAAAAAGAAGACACATGATATGCATTCACTGATAAGTATCCACTTATTAGCCCAGACACTCCGAATCCTTCTAAGAAGGGGGAACAAAATATCCATGGAAGGAATTACAGAGACAAAGTTTGGAGCAGAGCCTGAAGGAATGACCATCCAGTGTCTGCCCCACTTGGGACTCCATCCCATAAACAACCACCAAACCCAGACACTGTGGCAGATACCAACAAGAGCCTGATGACAGGAACTTGATATAGCTGTCTCCTGAGGGCCTCTGCCAGTGCCTGGCAAATACAGAAATGGATGCTCACAATCATCCATTGGACAGAGCACAAGGTCCCCAATGAAGGAGCTAGAGAAAGTACCCAAGGAGCTGAAGGGGTTTGCAGCCCCATAGGAGGAACACAATATGAACTAACCAGTACCCCCACAGCTCCTTGGAACTAAACCACCAATCAAAGAAAACACATGGTGGAATTTGTGGCTCTAGCTGTATCTGTAGCATAGGAAAACCTAGTTGGTGATCAATGGGAGGAGAGGCCTTAACTCCTGTGAAGGTTCTATGCCCCAATATAGGGGACTGCCAGGGCCAGGAATGGGAGTAGCTGTGTTGGGGAGCAGGGGTGGTGGTAGGGTGTAGGGGAAACTAAGAAAGGGGATAACATTTGAAATGTAAATAAAGAAAATATCTAATAAAAAAAGAAAAGAAAATTGGAGGATCCATCAATACCACTCCTGGACATATACCCAGAAGATACTCCAACATGGTCTAAGGAAACATGTTCAACTATGTTCATAGCAGCCTTATTTATAATAGCCAGAAGCTGAAAAGAACCCAGATGTCCCTCAACAGAGGAATGGATACAGAAAACATGCTACATTTACACACCGGAGTACTATGCAGCTATTAAAACCAATGAATTAATGAAGTTCTTAGGCAAATAGATGGATCTGGGGGATATCATCCCCAGTGGAAAGCTAGAGAAAGGACCCAAGTAGATGAAGTGATTTTCAGCCCCATAGGAGGAACAACAATATGAACTAACCAATAACCCCAGAGCTCCCTGGGACTAAACCACCAATCAAAGAAAACACATGGTGGGAACTTCTGGCTCTAGCTATATATGTAGCAGTGGATGGCCTAGTCGATCACCAGTGGGAAGAGAGGCCCTTGGTCCTGTGAATGTTATATTCCCCAGTATAGGGGACTTCCAGGGCCAGGAAGAGGGAGTAGGTGGGTTGGCGAGCCGGGGGAGGGGAGGAAAAGATAGGGAATTTTCAGAGTGGAAACTATGAAAGGGGATAACATTTGAAATGTACATAAAGAAAATATCTAACAAAAAAGAAAAAGGGAAAAAGTAACTTAAGTTGTATAGAATTCATAGAACAAAAAAATGGAATGCTATTTTTAAAATATGTATCTTTAGTGATACATAATTTACATACTACAGAATAAATAACTTTAAAGTATACAATTCAACAATGTTTAGTATTCACATGTTTGTGGCAATAATACCACTATCAATGTTAGAATATTTTCATCACCACAGAAAGAAAAGATTCATTCCTTCCCTATGACCCACAGTATGTTCAACACACACCCCAACCATGACAGCCATGATTCTTTATTCTTTCTTTTTTAAAAAAAATTATGTCCATGTGTGTTTTGCCTCCATGTATATCAATGTACTATCTGTGTTCCTGTGCCTGTGGAAACAAGAAGGAGCCATTGGATTCCCTGGAACTGGAGTTCCAGATGCCTGCAAGCTACCATATGGATGTTAGAAATTAAACCCACGTCATCTAGAAGAGTAGCCAGTGCTTCTAACTATATAGCTATCTCTAAAAAACCAAAACATCCATCCTTTACAGACTTTTCTATTCCAGACATTTTCTATAAGCAGTATTATAAAACCTGTGGTCTTTTCTCACTAGTATCTTTTATGTAGCATGTTTCAAAGTTAACCCAGCCATGAATGAGAATGTTATTTTTTCATATCCTCAGAAATAGTTGTAATTGCCTTTTTTATATTATAGTCATTATAATAGACATGGTGGATGTCCTGTAATGCTTAACTGTTCTTTGTGGACTTTCCTACAAGATTGTTTGGGCTCTTCTGTGCTCCTTGAATTTCCATATAAATTTAGATAGCTTTTAATAGCCTTATTTGAGTCTCCAAAAATACAACTAGAGTATAAACCTTGTCTATTTAAATCATGAAACATTTGGTGGGCACCAACTGTGTTCAACACTCTCTTCTGGCTGCTGAAATGATGCAGAAATGAAAATAATGCAAATTAGTTATGCTTTTCAAATCCTCTATATTCTTATTCATGCCTACTATAATTTTTAGTTTCGGGGAAATGTGTACTACTCTCCAAGATTTGTGATTTGTCCCCACTTCCTTCTTACTGAACCAGTTCAGTTTTGTCTTACTCATTTAATAGTTTGTGTCTAGTACTTAAACTTTGATAATTGCTACACTGTTTTGACAAGTTACTGCTTTCATTAACATGAAATATAATTTTATCTACCTATGGTTTGTTTATTTATTTATTAAAATAATTTCTGCCATAAATAATGGCTTTTGATATTAATGATACTTGCAACATCAACATTTGGTCTTGACTGATACTCTATATGGTATTTATTATTACAGGTTTTTTTCCTTTTATTAATATGTGACTATCATTTAACTTTTATCTGTTCCATTTTCTTTAAATCTATACTTTTAAAAGGGCTAGTAACTAGGCATATTTACTTTCCAGTGTAAATGTGTCTGTCTTTTTAATAGCTTCACACATGGTGACAAAAGCCACTGGCTGCCCACCAAAATCAATTTCCTTTTTACTTCATAGAAATGGAGCTGTCACTGAGCACATGGGCTTGTGACTGAGCCATACTTGTACTTCCATCCTCCATTACACGCATATGGGACATATAACAAACTATTCATCAATATACTATAAACAGAAAATCATAAGTGCTACTTTATGAGCCTGGGTCTTAAAGGAAGAGGTGTGGATATTCTACAGCTATTTTTTCTTTCCATTATTCAAATGGTTGAAATCATGTCAACACGAATGGAAAGCAACAGCATGCTTAGGCAATTGTTTTTCAATTGAGTAGGATTGATTTTTGTCCCTTGGAGAACATATGACAATTTCAATTTTGGAGGAGTTAGATGAAGTTGCTATCTCCCAATATAGTAACTCATAGATGCTGAGGAGAACACTAAACAATTTTAGATACACAGAATAACTTCTAAAAAATTGTCCATTCCTAAATGTTAAAAGTGTATAACATTTAAAAATGAAATACTAAGGCATCTGAGAACAGTTTCAAAACAGAAATGACTCTTAGAGGAAATATATGTTCACTGTGGCCTAGAATGATCCCATAGGCAGGAAGATCTTATTCTTTAACAATGAAGACTCTGGACTATTTTTGTAGTACTAGGCCAGCCCTGTTATAATTGATTTATTGCATATAGACATACTTAGAATTACTCCTGTCATTTTATATTGTATATATCCTCTTCTCTCTCTCTCTCTCTCTCTCTCTCTCTCTCTCTCTCTCTCTCTCTCTCTCTCTCTCCATATATATATGTATGTATGTATGTATATATATATATATTATTACTATTATTATTTTAACATTTCAGTACAGTTTATTCTGATCATGGTTCCCCTCCCTTGTTTCTTCCCAGATCCTACCCACCTAACAAACCCCATGTCTTCTTTCTATCTTTCTTTAGAAAAAAAGTCCAATAAAAAAGAATAAAAGACCAGCAGTTTCAACCAACCCAGACAGCTGAGATCTCTCAGACCCTGAGCCACCAACCAGGAGCATACATGAGCTGGTCTGAGCCCCTGACATATATACAGCAGAGGACTGCCTTGTCTGGCTTCAGTGGGAGAAGAAGCACCTAACTCTCAAGAGACTTGAGGCCTCAGGGAATGGGGAGGACTGGTGGGGTGAGGGGATATCCTCTTGGAGACAGGAGGGAGGAGGAATGGGATAAGGAACTGTGGGAGGGCGGACATGGAGGGAGGCAATGACTGGACTGTAAAAAAAAAACATAAAAGTAATAAAGATTAAAACAAAGCAAACACAAAGAAAAAGTAAGAGAAGCACAAACGTCCAAGCACACACATGTACAAACACCATACACCACCACCACCACCACCACCACCACACACGTAGAAACAAACACCATAAAAACAAGAACCTGGAAACCATAATGAATAAGAAAAAGACAACTAAATCAAAGATTTCCCAAAGAATTATAAAACAAAACACCTGCAAAAATACCATTGTGATTGTTTTGTGTTGACCATCTACTACTAGGCATGGGACCTCCCTTAGTGTGGTTTGTATAACCAGTGAGACAACAGAGAAAACTATTTTTTTTTCCTTTTTGAGCAGTTGTCAATTGTAGATAGCTTAGCTTCTGGGTTAGGGAAGGGTATTTATGTCCACTTCCCCTTTCAGTGCTGGAACACCATCTAGCTTGAACCTGTGCAGGCCCTGTATATGCTGCCACAGTCTCTGTGAGTTCTTAAGTGTTTCACTCCTGTTGTATCTGGAAGACACTATCTCATTGCTGTCTTCCATACCCGCTGGTTTTTACAATCTGCATTCCTCATTTCCTGCATAGGTAGCTAATCCCTGAGTGGTGAGGTTTGATGAGAACACACCAGCTAGAACTGAGTGTTCCAAGGTCTCTCACTCTCTACACATTGTCCATTTGCAGGTGTCTGTATTTGTTCCCATCTCCTGCAGTAGGAAACATCTCTGATGGTGACTGAACTAGACAATAATCTATGAATACAACAGAGTTTTATTAGGAGTCACTTTATTATTAGGGTCCTTTATCAGAACAATGGTATTTGGTTTTGCCCTACATTCATAGCCTATCTATGCTCAAGTTCTCTGCCACCCAGGTAGTGTCAGGAATGAATTCCTTCTTATGGAGCAGGCCTTAAATCTAATCATATAGTGGCTGTTTACACCCGCAACTTCTGTGCCACTGTAGCTCCAGTGCATGACACAGTTTACTCTTATAGACTAAAGAGCTCATTCCATGTTGGCCAAGGGAACCACAGACCAATGTCATAATTATCCTCATTGGTTTTGTACTGTGACTGATTTACATTGGAATTAATGGTGACTATATAGAGCAAGTGATGCAGCAAATTTCAAGTACTGGAGACTGTGTAGAAACATCACCCACATTTATGTCCCCATATCTACCACAATGCTAAGCAGACTATTCAAGCTTCATGGTTGTTATTTAAAGTGAATAGAAAGATTCTTAGGCACAAAAATAGTAACTTAAAAATCAAAAGTCTGTGGAGATGTACAGAGGATAAGGAAATTGAACAGAGGTGTATAGCAATGGTGGATGGAGAAAAGGAGTAGCTAACAGAAAGTCCAGGCACAAGAAAAGCAAGAGGTCCCCACAACCCAACAGGGATGACATTAGCTGAAATACCCAACAAAGGGGAAAGAGAACCTGCAGAGACCATATCCAGAGGTTACACACGCCCCCTTTGAAGGATGGGGCTACCCACCTATCACAAAAACATTAATTCAGAATTGCCCCTGTCAAAAGGAAATGCAGGGACAAAGTGGAGCAGAGACTGAAGGAATGACCATTCCTTCCAATTGACCAAATAGTAATGGGAGGAAGATGGAGGGAGGTTCCTGTGTGGGAGAGAAGAAGTGGTGAGGAATAGGGGGCAGTATCAGGCAGGGGGAGATACAGGAGAGTCCCAAAGGGCCAGGAGAATGAATGGAAATATGCAGCTGCCAGGGCTGGGCATGGGGGATTCTCTAGGATGTTCCAGAAACTTGGGATGAGGGAGGCTCCTAGAAGTCAATGCAGGTGACCTTAGCTAAAATCCCCAATAGTGGGGATATGGAACCAGAAGAAAGCACCTCCAGTAGTCAGAGAGGGTCAACATTGGAGGGCTGGCAACATCAACCACCTACAAAACTTTTGAACCAAAATTTTTCCTGTTCTAAAAGAAATGCAGGGACAAAGATGGAACACAGACTGAAGGAATGGCCAACCAGTGGCAGGCTCATTTTGAGACCCATCTTACTGTCAGGGACAATATCCCTGGTGCTGTTACTGATGATATATTGTGCTAGAAGCTGACTGAGACAGATGCAGATACCTACAGCCAACCATTGGGCAAAGGTTGGGGCCCCTATGGGAGAGTTAGAGGAAGGACTGAAGGAGCTGAAGGGGGTTGCAACCCCATAGGAAGAACAATAGTGTCAACTAACATGGACTCCTGGGAGCTCCCAGAGACTGAGCCACCAACCAAAGAGCATACATGGGCTGCTCCAAAACCCCCTGCACATATGTAGCAGAGGGTTGCCATGTCTGACCTCAATGGGTAAGGATGCATCTAATCCTGTAGAGACTTGATGCCACAGGATGGGGGTATCTAAGAGGCCAGGCTGCCTTCTCAGAAGCAAATAGGAGGGGTGATGGGGGAAAAGTCTCCAAAGAGGGACCAGGAGGGGACAGCATTTGGGATGTAAATAGACAGACAGACAGATAGAGAGCACTTGACCATTTTTCCAACAATTTTTAATTGATTATCCTGTGTAATGATTCATCTGGAGTCCCACAACTTCTGCAGTCTTTGTAAACATATTTCCTTGGAAGTGCCTGTCTCCTCAATATGCTTATTGTACTTACTTAAAATAAAACTGTCACACCTTTGAATGTTAATGTGCTATACGGTAAAATATGTCACTTTATTGTCAATTGAATTTTTAACTATTGCGAGCAAGGATAGAAGTCTTTTCTTTTTTCACTTTTGTTTCTTTTTTGTGGTCAACCTATTTGTCTTTAAATAGTAGATCCTAAATAAACTATGATGCTAATGATGAGGCCATTCTTGTCAGTGTTGTTGGATATCTATTCTTCCTTGTTTCTGTTAATTAGTATACACTTTAAAAAGCCAGTTGTGGTCTCTGTCTTACTAAGAAGACAAAAAGAAGGCATCATTTCCAGAGATGCCTTTGTCTGCTAAAAAGAAAAAGGAAAAGGGGGAGAATATTACCAGAATATTACAAACAGGCAGAGTGGAACTTAGGCACATGGCTTTTATTTCTTGTTTGAGCTTGTTTGGACAAGGAATTTGACAAAGGTGCAAGATTTTGGTGCATATTATGAACAGCCTTCACAAAACTGGCACAGACTTTTTACACCACCCACATCTTGAGCTGCCAGTACTGCAGGAGAGAGTTAGGCGGACTAAATGGCTCACTGATTTTTCCTCTGCTCATGAGGGAAAGCAAATCCTTTTTTAAATAAGAAATCATGTCAGTGTGATATCTCAAACTTTAATCATATCACCCATGCTCCACAGCAGTGATATCCTAAAAGAAACTGTATGCAGCATCCCATTCAGACAGATGTTGTCATCAATGCCACAGAACCATTCAGATAAGGGACTCTAGATGATCTTTGAACATAAAATGACTATGGAAAGCCACACTTACTCCTTTCTTTATTGATATATATATACTCATTCTACATACATCTAGATTCCATAAAGGCAATTACAACAGCTATATGCACACACACAGTCTCACACACAAACCACACCACACACACACACACACCATAGTATGTATATCATATTCTTTCCTCTGTCATGTCTTCCACTTTCTCCCCTCCTTTCCCTTCCTCTAGTCTTCCTTCTTCTCTCAGCCTCGCTTTTGCTCTCATGTCATGCATGTAAAAATGATAGTATCTATATAAAAATCTATATTCAGCCTGAGCAAGAAAACATGTAATATTTGTCTTTCTGAGTCTGACTTAATCAATTTAACATAATGAAATCTAGTTGCATATGTTTTCCTAAATATGGCAGTTTCCTTTTCCTTATGTATGACATTTTCTCCATTCATTCATCTATTGATTGACATATAAGAAGACAACATCTTAGCCAGGCAGTGATGGCACATGCCTTTAATCCCAGCACTTGGTAGGCAGAGTCAGGTGGATTTCTGAGTTCGAGGCTAGCCTGGTCTACAGAGTGAGTTCCAGGACAGACGGGGCTATAAAGAAAAACCCTGTTTCGGGAAAAAAAAAAAAAAAAAGAGTCTTTACTTAAGACCTAATTGAGATAGGTAACATTGAAATGAAAAGATTTACTTTCACTTCTGAAATATTTTCAATGTTCCCATATATTAGATAGTTGCCTGTACATACATACTGTTGCCCATCACATTGTGCTTCTATGTAAGTGGGGTTAGTTTCATTTAAGAATTTTATATTTATTTTAAATTTTTTATTGGTTATTTTTTTTACATTTCAAATATTTTCCCCCTTCCTGGTTTCCCCTCTGCAAACCTCACATCCAATCTCCCCTCTCCTCCTCCCATTTGCCTTTATGAGTGTGCTTCCCCACCCACCCACCCACCCACTCCTGCCTCACTGCCCTAGCATTCCCCTATGCTGAGATATCATCAAGCCTCCACAGGAACAAGGGTCTTGCCTCCACTGATGTCAGATAAGGCCATTCTCTACTACATGTGCAGCTGGAAACATGGGTCCCTCCATGTGTACTCTTTGGTTAGAGGTTTTGTCCCTGGGAGCTCTAGGAGTTGGTTGATATTGTTGTTCTTCCTATGGGGTTGCAAACCCCTTCAGCTTTTTCAGTCTTTCCTCTAACTCCTCCATTGGGGTCCCTGTGCTCAGTCTGATGGTTGGCTGCAAGCATCCGCATCTGTATTGGTAAGGCTCTGGCTGAGCCTCTCAGGAGATAGCTGTATCAGGCTCCTGTCTGCAAGCACTTCTTGGCATCAGCAGTAGTGTCTGGGTTTGGTGGCTGCATAAGGGATGGATCCCTACGTGGGGCCGTCTCTTGATGGCCTTTCCTTCAGGCCTTGCTCCACTATTTGCCCCTGCACTTCTTTTTGACAGGAGCAATTCTGAATTAATGTTTTTGAGATCGGTGGGTGGCCCCATCCCTCAACAGGGAGCCATGCCTAACCTCTGGATATGGTCTCTACAGGTTCTCTCTTCCCTTTGTTGGATATTTCAGCTAATATCATCCCTGTTGGGTCCTGGGAGCCTCTTGCTTTCCTACCATCTGGGATTTTCTGGTGGTTACTCTTAGTTCCCAGTCCCGAATTGCTACACACTTCTGTTCAATTTCCTGACCCTCTGTACATCTCTGTGTCTCCTCCTGCACCTGTTTCTGCTCCCCTTTTCCACTTCCCCCTCCTCTTTTCCTCCCAGATCCCTCTCTTCCTCTACCTCCTGTGATTATTTTGTTCCCCCTTCTAAGTAGTACTGAAGAAGCATTCTCACTTTAGTCTTCCTTCTTCTTGAGTTTCATATGGTCTGTGAATTGTATCATGGGTATTCTTATTTTTTCATAATATCCACTTATCAGTGAGTACATATTTATTTGTTATTTTTATGTATATAAATGTTTTACCTACACACACACACACACACACACACACACACACAAACACACACACACACACACACACACACACACACACACACATGTCCCTAGTGTCTAAGGAAGTCCAAGAAGGGGTTTAATCCCCTAGAACTGAAGTTATAAATTGTGAGTCCTCATGTGAATGCTTGGACTCGAACAACCCAGGTCCTCTGTAAGAGCAACAAGTGCTTTTAACCACTCATCTATCTCTCCAGCACTAAGCATTTATAATCTATTATTTTATGTATGCCCTGCCCATTTTTAAGTCATAGTATTAGTTTACAATGATTGGTATAATTAAAAATAATCAACCTAGTGGTCTAAATCATCAGAAATGTATTTCCCCTTAGTACTAAAGGCTAGAAGTCCAAAGTCAGGATGTTGGCAAAGCCAAGTCTTCTCATAACTCCCCAGTGAGACCTCTACTTTGACTTCTAATTTCTGGTGACTTCATGGCAGCATAATTCCTGCTTCTGTTTATATCCTCACCAGACCATCTTCTCTCTATGGATGTCTATGCCTCTTTTCCTATTCTTGTAAAAAATAATTATATTGAATTAGGGTTGCCTTACTTGAACATTACCTCTTACTAACTTGATTGAATCTGAAAGAATCTATTCCAAATAAGCTTATATTCACAGGGGGATTAATACTCCAATACACCTTTTGTGAGGGGAGCACATTTCAACCCATAAAAATGAACAAGACACTTTGTACTTATTGATGTTGGCTAAGTTAAGAAGACCACACTTTTATAACCTGGTTCCTACTGAATATGCCATGACATTTTCCTGAGTGCTCAGAGGGAAAAAAATGTGTATACTAAATAATTTGGAATTTTTAAAAGGTGTTTGATAACTGTAATGAAGTGCCACATAATTATGGAAAAGGGGGTTTCCAGAACTTTTTTAGCTTACTAAGAAAATACTTTTGAGATAGAGGTTAAGACATAGCAAGGAAAAAAAAACAAATTAACTCAGAAAATTACATTTCACCAGTGATATTTTTCTTTTTTAAAAGCTCTAGTGCTTGTTGATAAATAAATTCCCACTAATACAAGTTCTTTCATTATAACAAATGGGTTTGCTCCTGTCTAAGTATTCTTAAAGGTCATTTACATTAAATCAAAGTTAGAAAGATGAAAGTATGATGATTATACCAATAAAAGCACTTTCAAGAAGCATTTTCTCTCCAAGTTACAACACTTCCAGTGGAACCTTTGACTCACAGGTAGTCCAGTAACTGCGTGACATACTTGCTTTCTCACAGATCTGATGAATATGAGCAATCCGTACCCTTTGAAAAATTTACTTTTTAACCTAAAGTGATGTAAAGCCCTGACAAATCTGCCCTCTTCATTTTTTATTACTAGTCTCTCCACTTCCACATCAAAGGCATTTCAAGAAGTAGAAAACCCTGCACATTAATGTTCTTCAGCCTTAGAACTAAATCCCACCAATACTTTATAATAATGCTAAAGGTAACTAACAATCCAAAATGCCAGTAAACTTTGAAAATCAAATCTGGCATTAGAAAATTACACTGGACTGCAATAACAAGAATCCTGTCTGCATATTAAACAAGGAAAAGTTAATTAAGGAAATAGTTGCTTATGAGATAAATTAGTTGGAATCAATGTTGTTGACTAAAAACCCCCCAATATGTTTCCCCAGGAAGACATGATGTCATTATGAGAAATCTCCAAATGAACATAACACAAACCCATATATACTGCACTAAAAGGAATGGTCACCCTTAGCAAGACAGAGAAACTATTGATCTGAGCATAACATCCCTAAACTAAATCAAAGTGTTCAGTAAATACCATTGCAAATGGCTGATGGTGGTAGAAGAATAAATGGCTAAATTGCTTTATGAGCAAATCTGTGGCCTTGCAAAGTAGAAAGCAAGATCATACTCAGATTTCTCAGATGTATGCTAGCATATATGTGAATGAGGGAAGACCCTTGGCATCTAGGAAACCTATCTGTTCTCCCACATGAAGAAAAACACTGTCATTTGAATCTAAGGAAGCTCCTACTTTTACCCTTCTTCCTGCTGAAACTGTGGACAATTTCTCTAAGAAATGAAGGAAGTTAAAAAACAAAAAAAACAAAAACAAAGAATGAAGAGAGTGTTTAGATTTGATGTGTCGTCTATAGTCAGAACACCTATTGCTTAGTTTGTGATCTTGGTGAACTCAATTTAATATACTGCATTGTCCACTGGTTCTAAGCAGAGATAACATATTATCACATTGTCCAATTAGATGGCAATGCTAAGTCATAAAAAAAAGTGTGTGCCAGGAACTTTTGACAAATAATGAAGAAACTGGGGAGGCTGGCATGGCAACAAGGCATGAGATAATGAAGGACCTTATAGAACACAGTAAGAACGTTTTATTTCAACCTAAGTAAAATATAGCACCAATGTACAGTTTTGAATAAGATGCCTCACTCAAAGGATCCCTATGAGAATCTAGTATGAGGCCAGAGGGTGAAAGAAAGCAGAGCAATGAGGAAGCTGGTGCAATGCAAAAGTAAAGGAAGGCTAGATTAGTATCATAGTGGTGGCTGTGAGAAACATTCAAAAGTGATAGAAAGAACAGGACAAAGGAAGACAGAAAAGGAGAAAGGGAAGTGAGAGGAAGGGAATTTTGCCAATGGATTGGACAAATATAAAAGGACAAGAATCAGAAAAGTATCAAGGAGTTTCCGAATGTTTATACCTACATTATTAAAATGAAGAATTGAGTTGGTATTAACTGTTATCTGGAAGACAGTTGAGAGAATAGATCAGGGAGCCAGTGTAAGTGAGTGGTTCTGCTTTTAAGATGCTCTGTAAAGATGGCTATGGGTTATTCAAGAAAGTGTGCCTCATTCCTTGGTCTTGCAAAGAATATATGCCCCAATACAGGGAAATGCCAGGGCCAGGAAGCAGGAGTGGGTGGGTTGGGGAGCAGGGCGGGGGGAGGGTATAGAGGACTTTTCAGATAGCATCTGAAAGGTAAATGAAGAAAATATCTAATAAAAAAAGAACCTCTCCTCCCATTGATGGCTGACTAGGCCATCCTCTACTACATATGCAACTAGAGACACAGTTGCATTGTGTAACAGGATATAAACTATTTTTTTTCTGAAAAAAAAGAAGGAAGTGTGCCTCATATGCATAGGAACTTTGGTAGACATATATATATATCCACAAAACTGGAAAAGATAATCACAGGAGTTAAGATATTTTTTTAAGTCCAGGTATAAGCTTTAGTCTCTCCAATGTCATGAAGTTAAAAGATGGTGTGAGACAGCAAAGAACACTAAGAAAGAGTGGCTAGGAAAGAAGGAAGAAAAAAAATAACAAAAACAATACTTTGAAAAGAGACCAAAAGAAAAACATCAGAGCAAGTAAAGCATGTTGTACAAGAGGAGGAAGTGACTGATGGTGACAAATGCTGCTAATAGATGAAACTAGATGTGGATAGAGAATTGGAGTGTCTTTTAAAAGTTGTGTATTCATAACTTTTACATCATTGTGTCCAAATAATTCACAAAATCAAATTAAAAAGAAAATTTTTCATTTGGGATGACAGTGTGTGAGGAGATAGTACATCTTGGTTGGGAAAGACACAGTAGCAGGAGTGGCAGAAGCTTGTGATGTGGCACTCACAGTTCAGAAAGCAAAGAAATCCAACCTTACAAGTGGAGCTAGCCTTTAATCCTTAAACCTACCCCTGTTGTTCTACATCTGCCATCTGGGCCCCATATGTAAAGGTTTGACAACCTCACAAAACAGGACTCCAATTATTGAAGCCCCTCAGGCCATGGGGACATTTCACATTTAAACCTAACAAATGAGAAAAATAAATTGGAGACAGTTAGTGTAGATAATTTGATGAATTCTTGTGTAAAGAAGACATGAGGAATTGGATTATAAGCTACATGAGTCAACATGGAACTATTTCAAACCTAGAGAATGATTAGCACCTCTTCAAGCTTAATGCATTTACCCAAGGGAAGGGAAAGTCATTGTAGAGGAAAGAGAACTGTTGGAGTGCTATCCTTAAGTCATTAAGTAGGATCTACTGTAGAACTGCTCTGTAACAGAATCAGTAAGACTTTGTCTCTACTAAGAACATAGTAATCTGAAACTAAAGGTACATACCAATGGCTAAGGGTGTATGTTTGGAGAAGAATATAGGGAAATACCCTTCTGACTATTTCAGTATCATCAGTAAAATCAGCACTGTGAACTCTATATGACTGAGTAGCTTGAGGAAGTGTTGCATGTCTAAGAGAAGGATGAAATGTGAGAGACAGCCATATGGAGAAATGGTTACAGAAACAGAAGTAGAAAAAAGTAATGGCATTATTAAATGGTACTATAGGCCTATTTAGAGTTCACAAAAATAATCAGCAAGACTGTTCCCACCCATATCAGGTGTCGTTGCACAGGTAAATAGACTGAAAAGGCAGAGATGCATTTAACCAGGGTTGTGCTTTGGACAGGTGAGAAATGGAGGCAAATGGTTAGCAGGCATATTTTCACAGGATCAATACAATGATTGAGCATGTAATTTAAACTTGGGAAAGACGAGAAGATAAAAAATAGATATGTGTGCTGGTTGGTTTTTGTCAACTTGACACAAACCAAGGAAAGTCTGACTCTTAATTGAGAAAGTGCCTCTATAAGATAGACCTGTAGGCAAGACTATGGTGCGTTTTCTTTTTCTTCTCTTCCTTAACTTATTTATTTATTCACTTTACACTCTGATCACAACCCCCCTCTCTCCTCTCCTCCCAGTCCCACCCTCACATTCCATCCACTCTGAGAAGAGAAGCTCCCTCCATTGGTACAAACTGGCTCTGGCACATCAAGTCACAGCAGGACTAAGTGCAACCTCTCCCACTGAGATCAGACAAGGGAGCCCAGCTAAGGAAAGGGATCCCAAGGGAGGCAACAGAGTTAACAAAGTCCCTACTCTAGTTGTTAGGGGATCCACATTTAGGCTATGCTTCTCCTCTGCTATGTATGTGCAGAATACCTAGGTCCAGCCCATGGATGCCCTTTGGTTGATGGTTCAGTCTCTGTTGGTGTTCAGCCCATATTGGCCCAAGTTAGTTGACTCTATTTGTCATCCTGTGTATCCTTGGCCCCTCAAGCTCCCTCAATTCTTCCACCCACTCTTCTACAAGACTCCCTGAGCATCATAGAATGTCTGGCTGTGTGTCTCTGAATCTGTTTCCATTAGTTTCTGGGTAACGCTTCTCAGAAGACAGTTATGCAGGCTTCTATCTGCAAGTATCATTAAGAGTGTCAGCTCTCTCTCTCTCTCTCTCATGGAATGGGTCTCAAGTTGGGCTAGTCATTGTTGGCCATTCCCTCAATCTCTGCTCCATCTTTATCCCTGTTCATCTTGTAGACAGGATAAATTTTAGGTTGAAGGTTTTGTGGGGGAGGGGCTGTCCTCCTCCCTCCACTGGAAGTCCCACCTGGCAATAGGAGATGTGCACATCAACCACCATATCTCCTGCTGCTAGGATCCTCAGATGGGGTCACCCTCAAAGACTGATGATTGATATAGGAGGCTCACTATAGGCAGTGACACATTTGGGTAGTTGGTCTTGGGTAGTATACGAAAACAGATTGTAGTGAAGGTTCTATGCCCCAGTATAGAGGAATGCCAGGGCCAGGAAGTGGGATTGGGTGGGTTGGTGAGCAGGGGGAGGGAAGAGAGTATAGGGGGTTTCATGGGGAAACCAGGAAAGGGGTTAATATTTGAAATGTAAATAAAGAAAATATCTAATAAAAATGTAAAAATGAAAGAAAGAGAGGGGGGAAGGAAGGGAGGGAGGGAGGAAGGAAGGAAGGAAGGAAGGAAGGAAGGAAGGAAGGAAGGAAGGAAGGAAAAAGAAAGAAAGAAAGAAAGAAAGAAAGAAAGAAAGAAAGAAAGAAAGAAAGAAAGAAAGAAAGAAAGAAAGAAAGAAAGAGAGGAATCAGGTTGTATAAGCAATGGAGAGTAATTCAGTAAATCAGTAGGGAATAGTCTTCCATGGCTGCTACTTCAGCATTTGTCTCCAAGTTCCTGCCCTGCTCAAATTCCTGACCTGACTTTCCTGAATAATGGAATGTGACCTGAGAGTTGTAAAATGAAATAAACTCTACCCTTTCCTCTTCAAGTTGTTTCTGGTCATGGCATTTATCACAGCAATGCCCTGATACAATCCCTGTCCCATACAATGTGGGCTTGCAAGTATAAATCCTAGTACCAGTTACAGGTACCTCTTCAGGAGTTGTTGCTCAGTAGGATCCCGTAGTCCAACTCAAGCATTCCAGGATATTGAATATGTTCAGTGGGTAAACTGAAATAAACCCTTTGCTCTCCACTCTGACTTGGTCATGGTGTTTTATCACATTGATAGATATCCTAACTGAGAAATAGGTAAGAAACAGTGAGATGTAAGAGAACATGCTGACACATCTAACTCCATATCTATACTCAGAAAAACTGGCGAGAAAGACAGGTCCAATACATCATAGGTATTTTAATATGTACCAATTTATATAAAAATGGGATAAGGCAGCACATAGGTCTCATGAGACTTGAGCAATAGCAAAATCCACCAACACTCATTACCATTTCCAGAGGAATATGTGAGCTGGAGTAAAAGCAACACTAGTAAAAATAATATGGGTGGTATACAGGGATATTAGTGTATCTCACAGAATGTGTATGGTGTGTGTGTGTGTGTGTGTGTGTGTGTGTGTGTGTGTGTGTGTGTGTGTGTTAGAGTATTGTCAGATGGGTAAGTTGACAGACAAACAGACATTATATAATAAGCCATTGTTTATTTCACATCCTTATTCTATTGTCTGGTCAGTTCATTTTATTTTTCTCCATGCTAAGGTGATTTATTTTTAGGATTCTTTCTTTAGGGAATAATATGTTACATTTCTACAATTTCATACTTATGTGCAATCTATTGTGACTCCTCTCTTATTCTCCACCCAGTCTTATAGTTCTCACTGCCAACTGTAGCACAATGATTTTGGGGGTAACCTATTACTTTCTAATTGAATTTGAGGCCCACTCCATGGAAATGAATACATACTGAAAAGCTGGCGATATCACAGGACCTAGGATAGAACTTACACTGATATTAGACTAAATAGCTATGTAGCCAAACTGCCTTTTAAATAGTCATATTCATAACATTATACTAGCACTGCCATATATAAGGTTAAAGAAAAAATGGGGGTCTTTAACGTGTAAGAACATGCTCACAACACATTTTTTTTCTGAAAATTCTCTATCAGTACTGACTGAAGTGTATTTCACAGTACAGAAGGATCAGGGTTAAAAGGTAGATTTATATAAGGAGGGATAGTGTAAAAGATAATTGCATTGTGATGAAACAGCATGACAAGCAGCAGAAGGCCAGACTGGGTTACATAAATAAGACAGTCTCAAAAGAAAGGAAAGAAAGGAAAGGAGAGGAGAGGGGAGGGAAGGGGAGAGAAGAAAGAGAAAGAGAAAGAGAAAGAGAAAGAGAAAGAGAAAGAGAAAGAGAAAGAGAAAGAGAAAGAGAAAGAGAAAGAGAAAGAGAAAGAGAAAGAGAAAGAGAAAGAGAAAGAGAAAGAGAAGAGAAGAGAAGAGAAGAGAAGAGAAGAGAAGAGAAACCCAAACCAGAAAGTTTAGATGAAGCTGGCAATGATGAGCAAGGTCACGTTGAAAAACTACACAAACATTGCATCTTAGGTAACGAGGAAGGGCAGGAAAAGAACAGGAGAGATGAAAAGTGAAGTCGCTCTGGAGGAAAGCCTAACTCAAACAGTGGAAACAGATTTTTGTATGTGTGAAAGGATTAAATTGTAGTACAATAAAATCAAATCAGAGAATGAAGAGAACCATAAAGGGGCTAAGAATATGAAATGAAATCCCACATATTAACACTCAGATTATAATCCATTGGAAGCAGAGAGAAAAGAAAAAAGCTGAATAGAAAGATGTACAGGAAAAATAAGGAACACAGAACCAAAGGAAAAACTAAATAAGGTGCACAGGTAAAAGTGATCAGACACTACATCTCTGAACTAAGGTGCCTTGCCATAAAGAAGTGGACCTTCCAATCAAAAGCCACACTATATACTAAAATACATGAACATGACACTATATTTTGGGAGAGTGGGAAATTGCTCAGTGGTTAAACATGCTTGCTGCTCTTCCAGAAGACTTGGATTCTGTTCTCCATACCTACACTATGGCTCCTAACCTCCTCGAACTCCAGTTCCAAGGGATGCAGTAGCTCTTCTGACCTCCACAGACTTCTGCATGCATGTAGTGCACAAACATACATTCAAGCAAATACACATATACACTAAATAAGAGATAAATAATCTTAAAAACCCATTTTGTTGTTATTAAACCTTAAGTAGAAATAAAATTCTTTAGATATTCTGGAAGGGAAAGATGTAAAGTTCTCACATGTTTTAGTGCAATAAAATAGAGCCAATTTGTTTCTCAACAATATTCTTATTGTTTTCCTTTGAGAATTGAATTCTGTAAAATGTATTTTGATCATCCCCACATCCATCCAACTCCTTCTGGACATCCCTCAACCTGCCACCTGCCAACTTCATGCTTTCATAAAGAAAAGCAAATGTAACTTCAAAACACTTGGTCCAGACAAGTGGTTCAAGTATAAAAGCAACAGGCAGAACATCTCAGACATGAATAAATTAAGAATTCAGCAAATGTAGTCCTAATGAGCTCTCTTTTCAAGAAAAAAAATCTCTACTTGATAATGAAATTCAGTCAACCAAGAGAGGAAACTAATGAGGAACTTAGGGCAAGATAAAGTAATGGGACAGTAAGTATTGAATCCAATTAGATGTAGAATTTAACTGAGAGAATTGTGATGGCAGAATAGCATGTAAATATTATAAGCCTTGATTAAATACAACAGACAAGCAACAGCGATGTAAAGCAGAGCAGAGGGAGTCAGAAGAAATGAGAAAGCTAAGTCGCTCATCTCAGAAGGTGCTAAGCTCATTCAATTCCTACTCTTTCAAATTAAGATACAGAATCCTACAAGAAATCAGTTTCCTAATGATCTTCATAATCTATTATTTTCTTTATCTTAAAGGGATTCTTTATTGCTTTTGGCAAAGAGCTTTATCTTATTGTGTAGTGACTTCTTCATCTTAATTTGTTAAACCAGGAGAAGGCAAATCTAACAGCTTTTCATGTTAAAATAATAATGTGCTGTTTATATGACCCCATTAATTTTCCATATGATTCTACTTGCACACCTACACTTGAAAACATACAGGATGGGACACTATAATGTTATCTAAAAAGTATGATGTTGTCATTTGTCTCTAAACATTTGGGGCTGGTGATAGATCTCAGTGAGTAAAGTTCTTGCTTCACAAGTATGAGGACCTTAGTTGAACCCCAGTGTCCATGGAAAATGCTATTCCCAGAGACACATAACCTAGAATCTTAGTGTTGGGGAAGCAGGCATGAAGATCCCTGAGGCTTTCTGGTTGGCTAATCAAGCTGAATAATTGAGGTCCACAAATCTGAGTCCTTTTCTCAAAGTTTAAGGTAGAGAAACAACTGAAGAAGACACCAAATAGTGGCCTCCACCTTCATGGGGAAGCACAAATACACACACAGACAGACACATACACACTCATATATAAAATCCAATTTCTTTTAGTTTATAAGAGTATATGTTGGAACTAGAGTGATGACTTGGCAGTTAAGAGTACTTATTGCTCTTACAGAGGTCCCAGGTTCAGTTCCCAGCCCTATAAGGTAGCTCACAGCTTCCTGTAACTCTAGTTCAAGAGAGTTCCATGCCCTCTGGCCTTTGGGGCACCTACCTGTGTGGAAGGCACATAAACTCATGAAGACACATACATGCAAGTAAATAAAATATCTAATTGATTTTAAAGTATATATTCTTTATAATTTTTATAATGGTAGTCTTTATGGCTTCTAACTTCCTATTAAATAAGTTAGAATTTCATTAAATGATAGAGGGAAACAAACAAGAGTTGGCTAAATATTTATTTTTGACCTTAAAATAAGGCTTTAACCATAAGTCTCCTAAATTGGGATGACTCTACACAGTCATCAGTTTGGTCAATTTCAACTTTTTTTTAAATCAATGAACATGTGCTATCTATACTGTTTCAATATGTAATTTCTTCTCCTTTTGTTTGTGATAAAATAAATTCTGGCTAAGAAAACACTGACAGAAGACATAAATTATGCTGTGAGCTAAAGAGGGAACCAAAGACTTTATGGTCTGTGAGTGTGTTTAAGGAGCTGTTCAGAAAGACAAAGGATCCTGGTAGTAATAGCATTGTTGCTGCAACATGGACTGATAGAGGGTTTGGTGGCTTGCTGGCTTCCCACCATTAAACATGCATGCTCATTCTAGGTGTCATAATACATTGTGCCAGGCAGTGCTTGAGATAAGCCAAAGCCTATTTGGAAGCTTACAGAAACAGTGTAATGGTGAGCCTCTAGTTTCTGGCTCAGAATTATTTTGTATAAACTTCTGAATCTGAAGATGAACTATCAGCCTGCAGAAGGCATAGCTAAAAATGTGTATGCCCTAGGGAAATAAAATAGGAACCAAGTTTCTCCTCTTGAAATCCAGGTGGGTTTCTGTCATCGTTGATAAAAACCAGAGAGCTCCAGAAAGAAACTTTTCTGGCAGAAAATGGTGAAAATGGTAAGCAGTTCTCCTAGCTTCCATTAATGATTAGCTTGCATATCAATACCACAATTATCAAGATCAGAAGCTAAATATTGATAAGACATCTTCTAATTTCACAGTGTTCTGTTCTAGAGCTCTTCGTAAATTCACTTGTGATTTCTCTGGTCTTCTCTGACCTGTAAAATTTTTTGTCAGTCTTTCTGTGACTTATGGCCTCTCTGTCTCTCTCTGTCTCTCTCTCTCTCTCTCTGTCTCTCTGTCTCTGTCTCTGTCTCTCTCTTATGGCCTCTCTGTCTCTCTCTCTGTCTCTCTGTCTCTGTCTCTGTCTCTGTCTGTCTGTCTCTCTCTCTCTCTCTCTCTCTCTCTCTCTCTCTCTGTATTGATGTGTATAAATATATATGTACATGTCTGTGCCTGTACATGTAGGTTCTAGAGGTGAATGAACCTTGAGCATCATCCACCTATTTTCCGATAGCATTTCTCACTCGCCTGGAACTTTCCAATTAGTCTAGGGTGGTTGATAGCTACCACTACCACCACCCCGAGTTATTCTTGTATTTGCCTCCTCAGCAGTAAATTAAAATTCCAGCACCATGCCTGGATTTATTTTTACATGGGTTCTTAGGAAGACCAAGTTACACAACCATAACATATAGGCAGAAAACCTAGGTCAGATCCATACAGGCTTCCTGATGTGCTGGGGTAAAGGTGGCACAGAAATTATGGGAGTGGTCAACTAATGACTGGTCTATGGAGACCACCTCCAATGGTAGGCATGGTCCCTGGTAGAGAGAGGGGGCCACCCACCACCTCAAAGTTTTTTCACCCAGAAATGTTCCTGTCCAAAGGAAGAACAGGGACAAAAAATGGAGCAGAGACTGAACCAACCACGAATGACCCCACCTGGGGATATATCATGTCTGCAGACACCAAACCCAACACTGTTGCAGGGGTCAAGAGGCCCTTAGAGATAGCAACCTAGTGTAGCAGTTCCTTAGGAGGTCCGGCCAGCAACTGACCAATGCAGATGAGGATGCTTGGAGCCAACCATCAGATTGAACTCAGAGAACCTGGTAGGGGATCTGGCGGAAGGATTGGAGGAGCACAGGGGGATCGCAACCCCATTGGAAGAACAACATAGGCTGGCCTGACTACCCAGTTCTCCAAAAGTCTAGACTGCCAACCAAGGAGGGATCCATGGCTCCAGATAAATATGTAGCAGAGGATGCCCCCAATATAGGAGCTAGAGAAAGTACCCAAGAGCTGAAGGGATCTGCAACCCTATAGGTGGAACAACAATATGAACTAATCAGTACCCCAAGAGCTCATGTCTCTAGCTGCATATGTAGCAGAAGATGGCCTAGTCGGCCATCATTGGGAAGAGAGGCACCTTGGTCTAGCAAACTTTATATGCCTCAGCACAGAGGAATGCCAGGGCCAAAAAGTTGGAGTGAGTGGGTAGGAGAGCAGGGTGGGGCAAGGGTATAGGGGACTTTTAGGATAGCATTTGAAATGTAAATGAAGAAAATATCTAATAAAAATAAATGTTGGGGGGGGGGGAGAAGCAGAGGATGGCCTTGCCTTACAGCAATGGGAGGGGAGGCCGTTGGTTCTGGGGAGGTGTTTGATGCCCCAATGTAGAGGGGTGCTGGAGCAGTGGGGCTGGAGAGAGTGGGTGGCACTCTCATACAGGCAAAGGAGGGGGAAGGGCAGATGGGGGATGAGGGGTTGGTGGAGGGGTAAACGGGAACTGGGATATCATTTGAGATGTAAATGAATAGAATGATTAATAATAAATAAGTAAGTAAGTAAGTAAGTAAATAAACTATACCACAAGAGGGAGCCTATACCTGACACTGCCTAGAGGACCAGGAACCAGAGGCTAGAGAGTCCCAAACAAATATGACTGAGGAAAAAAAATCATTGAAATGATTTCTAATAATATTACGGTATACTTGCGGACCAGAGCCTAGCATAATCGTTAGTAGAGAGGTTTCATCCAACAACTGACAAGAGCAGATGCAGAAATCCACAGCCAAACACAGGACAGAACTCAGGGAACCCCGTGGAAGAGGGGCAAGAAGGATGGTAAGACACAGGAGGGTAGAGAACACCATGAGAACAGAGCCTGCAGAATCAACTAAGCAGGGCTCATAGGGGCTCACAAAGACTGAAGTGACCTACTTCTTTAACACATTCCAACTTCCAACAATATTATGCTTCTATCAAGTAATTAATCCATTCATTCCAGATATTCCTAGAGATTGTGCTTCAATAATCTTGTAGGTATTTGATGTCTAAAGAGATAGCTTTGCGGTTAAGGATGCTTACTGAGCTGTATGAGATGACACACACCTTTAATCTCTTAATCTCATAACGCAGGAAGCAGGATCAGATAGATCTAAGTGAGATCAAGCTGTGCCTGGGGTATACAATAAATTGTTTGCCAAGCTGGGCTACAGGGTGAGATACTGCCTCAAAACAAACAAACAAACGAATTACCACATACCTTTGTAGGGAATTCAAGGCTGGTTCCCAGCATCGACATCCGGCAGCTCACATCCACCTATTAACACCAGTTCCAGAAGCATCTAACACCTGTGACCTCACTGTATTCCTGTGCACATACCCACAGAGAAACACTATCACACAAATAACATTAACCATCAGCCTGGGTTAGATGAAGCATTACCACAATTCTAAGTCAGAACTACACAAAAATATAAACTATTAAGGAATATCGCTGGCTCCTTCTCCTTGTTGTATCCCCATTTTTTACTTCTTTCTATCCATTTCTTCAGATTATAAATACTGATTGTTTACTTTCTGGCTCATCATTCCTTTCCCTTTTGTACAAATGTGTATATTTGTATATATGTTCTAATATATTTTTCTTAATCATATAAAAATGAGACTGTTGTAGATAGGGCTTTATACTTTGTTTTTTCCCATTTTTATTTTATTAAGTGGGGGATGGTTCTGTATTAGTGTATTAGTGTGGGTGTACATGTAACATGGTCTGTGCATGGAAATTAGGGGATAATTTTCATGAGTCAGTTCTCTCCTTCCACTGTGGATTCTGGAGGTTTGTATGGTACATTCTTTTCTTTTGAACTACATTACTACCCCCATTATTGTCATATTATTTAACATTATTTGTGCAATTCATTCCAAATTATTTCATTGATGATATTTTCCCTATTTTTAAGTATGCATAGTCCTCCATTGTATTAATGTACAAAGGTTTTATTTCAGTCACTTGAGAACTTTTTCTTATTTCTCTTGAACAAGGATTTCTTGTCATATTTCAGGATAATTTTTCAAGTGATAAATATGAACTAAGACTGGGTTTCCTCTAGACTTCTTTGCAAATTAGGAGAGCAATATATTCTCTTCACTTGGTAAGTAGAGCTAGAAATTTTCACACTTCATTACTGGTTTTGTGAATTGAAATATTATTTTAAAAGCAACACAGTTATATGTAACCATCTACATCTGACTTACTAATTTAACCAACAGTAATGTGCTCTGAGAAAATAATTTAATGAGGAGCGATATCTTTTTTTTTATAAAATATTTTTATTAGGTATTTTCCTCGTTTACATTTTCAATGCTATCCCAAAGGTCCCCCATACCCACCCCCCCAATCCCCTACCCACCCACTGCCCCTTTTTGGCCCTGGTGTTCCCCTGTACTGGGGCATATAAAGTTTGCAAGTCCAATGGGCCTCTCTTTGCAGTGATGACCGACTAGGCCATCTTTTGATATATATGCAGCTAAAGACAAGAGCTCCAGGCTACTGGTTAGTTCATATTGTTGTTCCACCTATAGGGTTGCAGTTCCCTTTAGCTCCTTGAGTAATTTCTCTAGCTCCCTCCATAAGGGGCCGTGTGACCCATCCAATAGCTGACTGTGATCATCCACTTCTGTGTTTGCTAGGCCCCGGCATAGTCTCACAAGAGAGAGCTATATCTGGGTCCTTTCAGCAAAGTCTTGCTAGTGTATGCAATGGTGTCAGCATTTGGAAGCTGATTATGGGATGGATCCCTGCATATGGCAATCACTAGATGGTCCATCCTTTCGTCACAGCTCCAAATTTTGTCTCTGTAACTCCTTCTATGGGTGTTTTGTTCCCATTTCTAAGAAAGGGTAGAATGTCCACACTTTGGTCTTTGTTCTTCTTGAATTTCATGCGTTTGGCAAGTTGTATCTTATATCTTGGGTATCCTAAGTTTCTGGGCTAATATCCACTTACCAGTGAGTACATATTGTGTGAGTTCCTTTGTGATTGGGTTACCTCACTCAGGATGATACCCTCCAGGTCCATCCATTTGCCTAGGAATTTCATAAATTCATTTTTTAATAGCTGAGTAGTATTCCATTGTGTAAATGTACCACATTTTCTGTATCCATTCCTCTGTTGAGGGGCATCTGGGTTCTTTCCAGCTTCTGGCTATTATAAATAAGGCTGCTATGAACATAGTGGAGCATGTGTTCTTCTTACCGGTTGGGACATCTTCTGGATATATGCCCAGGAGAGGTATTGCGGGATCCTCCGGTAGTACTATGTCCAATTTTCTGAGGAACCGCCAGACTGATTTCCAGAGTGGTTGTACAAGCTTGCAATCCCACCAACAATGGAGGAGTGTTCCCCTTTCTCCACATCCTCGCCAGCATCTGCTGTCACCTGAGTTTTTGATCTTAGCCATTCTGACTGGAGTGAAGTGGAATCTCAGTGTTGTTTTGATTTGCATTTCCCTGATGATTAAGGATGTTGAACATTTTTTCAGGTGCTTCTCTGCCATTCAGTATTCCTCAGGTGAGAATTCTTTGTTCAGGAGGAGTGATATCTTGAAGCAAAAGGATGTACATAGAAAATGTATAAATGTCAAGAGTAGAAAAATGATCTGAATGTCTAATAATGGTTTAATGAATTAATACTGGCCAGTACAATTGAGTATTATGTAGCAACAAAAACCATTATGTAAGCTACATACATAATAGAAGTTTTATATTACCAAGTGAAAAAGATTACAAAATACTATAATATTATTGCAACAATGTCAGATTGAAATAGATGTAATAGTGCCAAAGAGAATCAATGCTGGGAAGTAGTTGCCACATCAAATAGTAAGCCCTTTGCATTTTTTTTAATGCTTAGTCATTTTTATTGGATATTTTTTATTTACATTTCAAATGTTATCCCCTTTCCCAATCCCCTCCAGAAACCCATCCCCCCTCATCCTATTCTATCCATGTGCACCCACCCACCCACCCACCCACTCCTGCCTCCCGCCCTGACATTCCCTTACACTGGGGCATTGAAGCTTTACCGGACAAAGGGCCTATTCTCCCATTGATGCCTGTCAAGGGTATCCTCTGCTACATATGCGGCTGGAGCCATGGGTCCCTCCATGTGTACTCCTTGGTTGGTGGTTTAGATCCTGGGAACTCTGGTTGGTTGATATTGTTGTTCTTCCTATGGGGTTGCAAATCCCTTCAGCTCCTTCAGTCCTTTCTCTAACTCCTCCATTGGGAACCCCATGACCAGTTCAATGGATGGCTGTGAACATGCACCTCTATATCAGGCTCCTGTCAGCAAGCTCTTGTTGGCCTCCACAATAGTGTCTGCATTTGGTGACTGTATGAAATGGATCCCCAGGTTGGGCAGTCTCTGCATGGCCTTTCCTTCAGTCTCTGCTCCACAGTATTTGCTTCCATGAGTATTTTGTCACTCCTTCTAAGGAGGACAGAAGCACCCACACTTTGGTCTTCCACTTGAACTTCATATGGTCTGTGAAATGTATCCATGACCTCAATAACAATAGTGATAAAAACTACATGGTATTGGTACAGAGACAGGCAGATAGATCATTGGAATAGATTGAAGTCCTAGAAATCAACCCATACACCCATGGTCACTTGATCTTTGACAAAGGAGCTAAAACCATCCAGTGGAAAAAAAGAGAGCATTTTCAACAAACGGTGCTGGTTCAACTGGTGGTCAGCAAGTAGAAGAATGCACATCAATCTATTCTTATCTCCTGTATAAAGCTCAAGTCCAAGTGGATCAAGAACCTACACATAAAACCAGATACACTGAATCTAATAGAAGAGAAAGTGGGGAAGAACCTTGAACACATTGGCACAGGAGAAAATTTCCTGAACAGATTAGCAATGGCTTGTGCTGTAAGATCAAGAATCGACAAATAGGACCTCATAAAATTGCAAAGCTTCTGTAAGGCAAAGGACATTGTCAATAGGACAAAACAGCAACCAACAGATTGGGGAAAGATCTTTACCAGCCCTTTGCATTCTTGTAAAATCATGTTGTGTTAGTTTTAACCCCAAAACTATACAAAAGTGAGATCAAGTTCCCCATCCAACTTATTCATGAGCTCATCTGTTTCCTTATGTGTAAGTTGGATGGGAATACAAAAAAAAATGTATGACATAATTGCTGTCATACTGAGTCCTTGTGCATTCCCAATCCTTAATTATGCTGTTATTTCCAGGCTTTCATGCACAAGAAGTTAGTGCGTACAGTGACAATCCACCATGCTCTCCTTCCATAATAGTATGTTCTCCTTTCATAATAGTATTGTTTTAATGGTGTGTAACTGTAGTATGACTAGAAAAGTATTTTACTTTCACATCTTACTTTAATGTTAGTATTTTATCAATGACAGGTAATTAAAGAAATGTGACATTTCAATCTGTATGAAAAACTGAAGGGTGCAGAGATGAATCAATGATTAAGAGCATGTGTTGCTCTTGCAAAGAACCTGGATTGGATTCTTAGCATTCACAATGGTAGCTCATAACTGTGCCCAACTCTAGCTTGCTGCCTTCTTCTGAACTCCATGCACATGCATGGTGCACAAATATACACGCAGAAAAATGTCTATGCACATAAAAATAAATGCAAGGAAGGAAGATAGATAGATAGAGAGAGAGAGAGAGAGAGAGAGAGAGAGAGAGAGAGAGAGAGAGAATTAGGCAATGAGGCATCAGTTCTCTTTCCTTTTGTTCCTCATCAGAAAGATGGTCAAGAGACGCCAAACATCTGCCATCCAAGTGACTATTCTAATCAAGGTTTCAGAATATCCCTGGATAAGAAACTCTATTTATGTTCTTTTGACTGAAAAAGCTATATTCACAGGACTGCTCCAGCCAGCAAGAATACAATATTCTAGGAGACTAAGTGTGTCAGAAATTTGGTGATATAAAAGAAGACTAGCAATATATCACAGTATCACCTTAATCTAATTGTTCTAGCAAGGATATATGAGACTGAACAGCTGCCTTAGGTTGGCTGACCCAAACCTCCAGACCCTGACTAAAGGAGGTTACAGGGTTATGTATCATCAGTCTTAATATTGCAACCACTTCTACAAATAATATCACTTCTTATGCTGGAATTCCTGGTATCCATTTGCCTCTTGTGGCTTTGTGATGCTAGTACTCACTATTCCTTACTACCCTCAGAAGTCAAAAGCTGGGCAATGCAAATTCCAGTTAAAGGAATATCTATATCCTTTAATCTCTCAGATGAACACTTCCCATCAGAAAACAACCACTAGCTCAAGGAAAAATTCTGACATCCATGGGTTTTTTAAAGTCACTAAGTATGTACTATTTTTGGTATGTGTCTGACATGCATCTCACATATGCTCCTCTCCTTCAAGTCAGTGCTTTGTGCCTTAAGTAACATCCATTCTTCTACACATCTCCTAATTTCGGAGCTTGGCAAAGAGTAAAACAAGTCTCCTACACCCATTTATTTTGTATGTGAAATACATTTACAACCATCCAAATGCCCAATATACTTTAACTGAAGGATATTTTCACTTTTAGTAAGACATTGATCCAAAAATGCTAGTGTACTGAGGAATCCAATGTTATTTATTTGTTTTAATTAGGGAACCTCTCATATAAATATCTTTCCTGATTACACTGACTACAACAGATAAATCAAACTTTCTAATGATGCACTTTTTCTTTTATGTTTAGTTGCAAATAATTTGGTTGATGTTCTTTCTCATTCCGTGATATAACCAACTGTGCAAATAATCAGTTACTCAAACTCATCCTTCCCCTTATATGAATATAATCAAAGTTCTTGTATTGAATGTTTAATGGGTTCAGTAATATAGTGTTGTTGCAAAACTTTTGCCTTATGTCCATTTTACAGAGATAAAAATACAAAGAAGTTATTTGAGTTTTCTTATGTCATACGGAACATAATCAATAGTAAAAGATCTGATTTCAATTTTTGGCAGATTCCAAAATCTAGATTTGTCCTGAGAGAGAAAATCAAAACCTGAGTGTGAGTGCTTTCTCTGTGCAGAGCAGATCTTACCCTTGTATGCATGTGTAATATGTATGTGCAGGAGCATACACCTATATATACAGAGTTCAAAGAAGATATTGGGTGCCCTGTACTATTGCTCTCTGACATTTCTTTGACACAGCATCTGTCACAGAATCTGAAGTTAGGCTGGCAGTGCATCTTCTGAAACTTCACTGCAGTTACAGGTGTCAGTGCAGCCATAGCCAGCTTTTTGTATGGGTTCTAGGGATTTGAACTTAAGTCCCAGTATTTGCACAGCAAGTGGCCTTATTCATTTAGCTCTAGATCCTGTACTCTAACTTGTAGCAGGCATATAATAAAACAAATGGAACTATATAGAGATAGTTGATAGAGGAGTTGTTGAGCCAGTGTGGAAAGAACAGAATCTTTCTCTAGGAGGAGAGACTTCCACTTGTTGTAAGCAAAATCATTCAGGATTATATGTGCTTCATTTTGGAATAAAGTAAAAGTACACCAATAGGGTAAGTCAACAAGAAACATGTTATAAATATTTATAAATATAAATAAAGTGCCACCATGCTGGCAACTTGAAAGACTAGGCAGTTCCATACAGTGAGTTACAGGTGAACTTGGCCTATATAGTGAGGTTATAAGGTTATGTCTCAAAAAACGATAAGAGAGAGAGATCCAGGAAATAAGACCCGCTCTTATGTATTAATAATTTTAACCATCTAAGAGGAGTGGATTAGGAGGGATCACAGTAAGGATATTGAAAAGGCTTGTGACACCTACATATTGTAAGTTTAAGATATTAAAATGTGGTGTTTTGAATGAAAATGGCCCCCACAGGCTCATGAGGAGTGGCACTTCTAGAAGGTGTGGCCTTGTTGGGAGAAGTAGGTTACAGGGGTGGGCTTTAAGGTTTCAAGTGCTCAAGCCAGGGCCAGTGTCACTTACTGTTCCTGCTGCCTGCCAATCCAGACATAGAATTCGCAGCTGCCTCTCCATCATCAGGTCTGCCTGTGTGTAGCCATGCTCCCCATCATAATGATAATGGACTATATCTCTGAACCAGTAAGAAAACCCTAATATTTTCCTTCATAAGTGCTGTCATGGTCATGGTGTCTCTTCACAAAAATAGAAGGGTCCATCTAAAACAGACAAACAGACAGACAGACAGACAGACAGACAAAGTCATTGGAATTGTCCTACACAGGTAGATAATGTTCCTCTAAGAATTCATAGATTATCAGACAAAATAGTCAGTTCCAGACATGGGAAACCTTCCTTAGAAGCCCCCCCTTAAATAATAGACTATTGTCATTGTTCTTCTTTTGACCAGAATGTGATTGTGATACCCTATTGCTGAAGACAGCAAACACTTTGGTCATTGGACATAAAGGAAACAACCCAGCACTCACCTGGAAGATTCTTCCATGACTAATAGCTTTCATATTGTCAGAAAATGCTAAATAGCTCCTGTATGAGAATGTCATTAGCCTTACTAAACTGTGAAGCCTCCAATCTATAATAATGACAAGTCCAGGAAGAGTAGTGCTATAGTGGTATAGATGTCACAGGGTAACCAATACCATTCTGCTTGAATTTAAGGCCTATTGCACAGAAGGGAATTGTTGCCTGGTACTATAAATTTGGCCAGTAGCCCATAGGTATGGAGATTATAAACCCTAAAGACAATTTACTACTATCATTCTGAAAATTGAACAGAGTATCAAACTGCCTTCTAAATAATTGTCTTTATACTCATATACTAGTGCTGATTCCATCCCTGCTCAGAGAAGAAACTTTTTGTAATGGACAGGGTTTAACACAACAACTACAACTGGACAAAGTACAGAGAAAAGGTAACTGTGGAGTTACCTTTCTAAATGAAATGTCTTTATCATACCTTCATATCTTTTCCCAAAAAACTCATGGAACATTATGGAAGAGAAGATAGAAAGCCTATAAGAGTTTGAGGATGGGGAAGACTATAGCAAAAATAATAACACACACACACACACACACACACACACACACACACACACACATATATATATATATATATATTTGTACCCATAAATTCATACCTGTTGTTTCCTGCACAAGTCTTACACAAGATCAAGTCATCCAGCATTCCAGTATGTATGAGAGAGGGAGACTCACAGGGCAACATCCTTAGCTAAGAAACTACTGGGACTTTGTGGCTAGTAAATGAAGGAGAATGAATTTTCTTCTATGTAGCCCCAGATGGGTTGCTCATGCTCCAGCAAATGGCCCTACACCCATGAGCATATGAGGAGTACTAATCAGACTCAGTGAGTTATCAAAAATAAAAAGCATGAAGTTGGGTACAAGATGGATGTAAATTGTTCTGGGAGAATAGGAACAAAGAAGGCAGACATGAATATGATCAAAATACATTATATACATGTGTAAAATTTTGAAAGAATAATTTGGGTTTTGGGTTTTGGGGTTTTGTGACAGGATCTCTCTATGTAGTGCTAGCTGACCTGGAACTCACCGTGTACACTAGGCTGGCCTCAAACTCACAGAGATTCACCTGACTCTGCCTCTTAAGTGTGGGGATTAAAGGTATGTACCACCATTACTAGCTTAGAAATAATAATTTCTTTAATTGAGACTTTGTTTTAAAGACCATAAAAGAGTTGCAGATTTAGCCTCCTTAGCTAAAGCAATGTGGCAAGGTAAGCTGAGGGAGAAACACTGCCCCGTAACATTAAAAAAAAAAGTCAGAAATATGGCATTACTGTCCTGGCTACTTTAACATCAACTTGACCCAACTAAAGTCATCAAAGAGGAAGGAGCATGGAGTGAGAAAATGCCTTTATAAGATCCAGATGTAGGGCATTTTCTATGTTTTTTTTCATAGCAGCCCTATTTTTTATTTTTATTTTTATCTTTATTAGATATTTTCTTCATTTATATTTCAAATTTTATCACCTTTCTTCATTTGCCCTCTGAACACCCCCCTATTCCCTCTCCTCTCCCCTGCTCACTAACTCATCCACTCCTGCAACCCTGCCCTGGCATTTCTCTACACTGGGGCATCAAGCCTGCACAAGACCAAGGGCCTCTCCTCTCACTGATGTCCCACAAGGCCATTCTCTGCTACATATGAGGTTGGCGCCAAGAGTCCCTCCTTGTGTATTCTTTTCTTGGTGGTTGTCTTAGTCAGGGTTTCTATTCCTGCACAAACATCACGACCAAGAAACAAGTTGGGGAGGAAAGGGTTTATTTGCTTACACTTCCATACTGCTGTTCATCACCAAAGGAAGTCAGGACTGGAACTCAAACAGGTCAGAAAGCAGAAGCTGATGCAGAGGCCATGGAGGGATGTTCCTTACTAGCTTGCCTCCTCTGGCTTGCTCAACCTGCTCTCTTATAGAATCCAAGACAGCCAGCCCAGAGATGGTCCCACCCACAAGGGGCCTTTCCCCCTTGATCACTAATTGAAAAAATGCCTTACAGTTGTATCTCATGGAGGCATTTCCCCAACTGAAGCTCCTTTCTCTGTGATAACTCCAGCTGTGTCAAGTTGACACAAAACTAGCCAGTACAGTGGTTTAGTCCTTGGGAGCTCTAGGGGTACTAGTTGGTTTATATTGTTGTTCCTCCTATGGGACTGCAAACCCCTTCAGCTCCTTGGGTCCTTTTGCTAGTTCTGTCATTGGAGACATTGTGCTCAGTCCAGTAGTTGGCTGCAAGCTTCCTCCTCTGTATTTGTCAGGATCTGGCAGAGCCCCTCAGGAGACAGCTATATCAGGATCCTGTTAGCAAGCACTTGTTGGCATCCACAATATTGTCTGGGTTTGAGAACTGTATATGGAATGGATCCCCAGGTGGGACAGTCACTGGATGGACTTTCCTTCTGTCTCTGCTCCATGCTTTGTCTCTGTATCTCCTCCTATGGGTATTTTGATTCCCCTTCTACGAAGGACCTAAGGATCCACTCTGTGGTCTTGGACATAGGGAAAATTTTCCTGAACAGAACATCAATGGTTTATGCTATAAGATCAAGAATTGACAAATGCGACCTCATAAAATTGCAAAGGACACTGTCAATAGGACAAAACAGCAACCACCAGATTGGGAAAAGATCTTTCCCAATCCTTCACCCGATAGAGGGCTATTATCTAATATATACAAAGAACTCAAGAAATTAGACTCCAGAGAATCAAATAACCCTATTTAAAAATGGGGAACAGAGTTAACCAAAAGAATTCTCAACTGAGGAATACCAAATGGCTGAGAAGCACCTAAAGAAATGTTCAACATCCTTAGTCATCAGGGAAATGCAAGTCAAAACAACATTGATATTCCACTTCACATCAGTCAGTCAGAATGGGTAAGATCAAAAACTCGGGTGACAGCAGATGCTTGCAAGGATGTGGAGAAAGAGCAACACTCCTCCATTGCTGGTAGGATTGCAAGCTGGTACAACCACTCTGGAAATTAGTTTGGCTGTTCCTCAGAAAATTGGACATAGGACCCATAGAACCTGAGGACCCAGCTATACTCTTCCTGAGCAATATACCCAGAAGATGCTCCAATGTGTAATAAGGACACATGTTCCACTATGTTCATAGCAGCCTTATTTATAATAGCCAGAAGTTGGAAAGAACCCAGATGTCCCTCAACAGAAGAACAGATACAGAAAATGTGGTACATTTACACAATTGAGTAATACTCAGATATTAAAACAATGAATTTATGAAGTTCTTAGGCAAATGGAACTAGATAATATAATCCTGAGTGATGTAACCCAATCACAAAAGAACACACATGGTATGCACTCACATGGTATGGCATTTTCTTAATTAATGATTGATGAGGGAGAGTCCAGCACCTTGTGTGTGGTGCTATTCTGTTGCTGTAAATCTCCAACCCAAATAAGCCTGGGGAAAGAAAACACAACTCAATTAATATGAATACAAGCTGCACACCTAGTTTGGGCAGATCTAGCACTGCATTACCATCTTCCCCATCTGTGAGACCCCTTATAACTTGCGGTTTCTCCAGTGCTTCTACTCCAGTTCCTCTCCATCTCCCCCTCCTTTGTCCTCTCTTCTCCACCTCCTCCTTCTCTCCCAAACTTTCAGCTCTACCTTCCCTTCTCCTGACCAATCACCAGCTCTAGTCTTTATTTTACAAATTAAGGGAGAAGGTTCACAGGAAGTTGCCTGAGTACTGACTCATTCTTTGTTCTCAGCCCCTCCCAGTAAGCAGCACCCTCTGTGACTTCTGCATCAGCTCCTGCTTGCGCTCTTGTCCTGAGTCTTCAATGTTGAACAGTGTTGTGGAAGTGTAAATCTTTCCTCCCCACCTTGGTTTTAGTCATGGTGTTCATCATAGCAATATTAATCCTTAACAGTGATCTTTTCACGCTGCTAGCCAAATGGGCTCTAGAGACTAGTGCCGCACTAGTTCAATCACTAACTACAGTGTATATCATGCTCTACGAACTTCACAAATAGTCATCTCCTCAAATACAGATACTCAAAGGATACCAGCTCTTCTAACCCCAATAAATACCTGATTTACTCTAACCACCACCTAAAGGTCTTTATCTTAATGAATAGCTTTTTAAGACACACACCAGCAATCATTGCCATTACTAACTTTCTAACCCAGGTTAAAATTCTACTCTCCACTTTAAAACATATCCCTCCCAAGAGAATATCTATCATCCTGATATAACAATGTCTTACAGAAAAGGGCAGATAGCCATTTGGGTGATTCATTATTTGTTCTGAGATATATGGTTTGGCCATCAGTATCTCTGAGCCTAAGTTACAGTGAGGTTATGGGGCATAGAGTTATTTTTATATGTGCACTTAAGAAGAAAAGAAGATTGATCCTTTATTATCCTTCTAAGACTGAGAACAGACAGAGCTTCTGAGGCGGCACCACCTTCGGCTCCAGACAATCGGCCAACTTCCTGGTGAGTGCACAGGGATCCGCCAGCCCGAGAGGTTTGTGCCTCAGGCCCCAGCGGCGGGAGCCTCCTTGGCTCCGGGACTCCGCGGAGGGCAGGCTGCACGGGTGATGGTGTGGAATACAGAGGCCAGCCGTTTCTGGGACAGGCAAGAGCCACAGAGCTTCTGAGGCGGCGCCATCTTCGGCTCCAGACAACCGGCCACCTTCCTGACAACCGGCCACCTTCCTGGAGAGTGCACAGGGATCCGCCAGCCCGAGAGGTTTGTGCCTCAGGCCCCGGCCGTGGGAGCCTCCTTGGCTCCAGGACTCCGCGGAGGGCAGGCTGCATGGGTGACGGTGTGGAATACAGAGGCCAGCCGTTTCTGGGAAAGGCAAGAGCCAGAGAGCTTCTGAGGCTGCGCCATCTTAGGCTCCAGACAACCGGCCACCTTCCTGACAACTGGCCACCTTCCGGGTGAGGGCACAGGGATCCACCAGCCCGAGAGGTTTGTGCCTCAGGCCCCGGCGGCTGGAGCCTCCTTGGATCCAGGACTCCGCGGAGAGCAGGCTGCACGGGTAACGGTGTGGAATACAGAGGCCAGCCGTTTCTGGGACAGGCAAGAGCCAGAGAGCTTCTGAGGCAGCGCCATCTTCAGCTCCAGACAACCGGCCACCTTCCTGGCCAAAGCAACACAGCTTCTGGGAAAGATCCTGTTTTGGGCCTTAATCTTCAGCCAGGAGGAGGTCCAAACACCAGATAACTGTGCACCTTCCCTGAAAGAGGAGAGCTTGCCTGCAGAGACTGCTCTGACCACTGAAACTCAGAGGAGAGAGCTAGTCTCCCACGTCTGCTGATAGAGGGTAACAAAATCAACAGAGGAACAATCTCTAAACAAAGACAACTATAACAACTAACTCCAGAGATTGCCAGATGGCAAAAGGTAAACGTAAGAATCCTACTAACAGGAACCAAGACCACTCACCATCATCAGAACCCAGCACTCCTCCCACTTCACCCAGTCCAGGACATCCTAACACACCTGAAAAGGTAGGCCTGGATTTAAAAGCATTTCTCATGATGATGGTAGAGGACATAAAGAAGGAATTTAATAACTCACTTAAAGAAATACAGGAGAACACTGCTAAAGAGTTACAAGTCCTTAAAGAAAAACAGGAAAACACAACCAAACAGGTAGAAGTCCTTATAGAAAAACAGGAAAACACATCCAAACAGGTGATAGAAATGAACAAAACCATACTAGACCTAAAAAGGGAAGTAGACACAATAAAGAAAACCAAAAGTGAGGCAACACTGGAGATAGAAACCCTAGGAAAGAAATCTGGAACCATAGATGCCAGCATCAGCAACAGAATACAAGAGATGGAAGAGAGAATCTCAGGTGCAGAAGATTCCATAGAGAACAATCACCAATCAAAGAAAATGGAAAATGCAAAAAGATCCTAACTCAAAACATCCAGGAAATCCAGGACACAATGAGAAGACCAAACCTACGCATAATAGGAGTGGATGAGAATGAAGATTTTCAACTCAAAGGACCAGCAAACATCTTCAACAAAATTATTGAAGAAAACTTCCCAAATCTAAAGAATGACATGCCCATGAACATACAAGAAGCCTACAGAACTCAAAATAGACTGGACCAGAAAAGAAATTCCTCCCGACACATAATAATCAGAACATCTAATGCACTAAATAAAGATAGAATACTAAAAGCAGTAAGGGAAAAAGGTCAAGTAACATATAAAGGCAAGCCTATCAGAATTACACCAGATTTTTCACCAGAGACTATGAAAGCCAGAAGAGCCTGGACAGATGTTATACAGACACTAAGAGAACACAAATTCCAGTCCAGACTACTATACCCAGCCAAACTCTCAATTACCATAGATGGAGAAACCAAAGTATTCCACGACAAAACTAAATTCACCCATTATCTCTCCACGAATCCAGCCCTTCAAAGGATAATAACAGAAAAAGCAGTAAGGGAAAAAGGTCAAGTAACATATAAAGGCAAGCCTATCAGAATTACACCAGATTTTTCACCAGAGACTATGAAAGCCAGAAGAGCCTGGACAGATGTTATACAGACACTAAGAGAACACAAATGCCAGCCCAGGCTACTATACCCAGCCAAACTCTCAATTACCATAGATGGAGAAACCAAAGTATTCCACGATGAAACTAAATTCACCCATTATCTCTCCACGAATCCAGCCCTTCAAAGGATAATAACAAAAAAAAAAAAAAAACCAATACAAGGACGGGAACCACGCCCTAAAAAAAAAAGAAGATAATCGCTCAACAAAACTAAAAGAAGACAGCCACAAGAACAGAATGCCAACTATAACAACAAAAATAACAGGAAGCAACAATTACTTTTCCTTAATATCTCTTAATATCAATGGTCTCAACTCCCCAATAAAAAGGCATAGACTAAAAGACTGGCTACACAAACAAGACCCAACATTCTGCTGCTTACAGGAAACCCATCTCAGGGAAAAAGACAGACACTACCTCAGAGTGAAAGGCTGGAAAACAATTTTCCAAGCAAATGGTCTGAAGAAACAAGCTGGAGTAGCCATTTTAATATCGGATAAAATCGACTTCCAACCCAAAGTTATCAAAAAAGACAAGGAGGGACACTTCATACTCATCAAAGGTAAAATCCTCCAAGAAGAACTCTCAATTCTGAACATCTACGCTCCAAATGCAAGGGCAGCCACATTCATTAAAGACACTTTAGTAAAGGTCAAAGCCCATGTTGCACCTCACACAATAATAGTGGGAGACTTCAACACACCACTTTCATCAATGGACAGATCGCGGAAACAGAAACTAAACAGGGACACAGTGAAACTAACAGAAGTTATGAAACAAATGGACCTGACAGATATCTACAGAACATTTTATCCTAAAACAAAAGGATATACCTTCTTCTCAGCACCTCACGGGACCTTCTCCAAAATTGACCATATAATTGGTCACAAAACAGGCCTCAACAGATACAAAAATATTGAAATTGTCCCATGTATCCTATCAGACCACCATGGCCTAAGACTGATCTTCAATAACAACATAAATAATGGAAAGCCAACATTCACGTGGAAACTGAACAACACTCTTCTCAATGATACCTTGGTCAAGGAAGGAATAAAGAAAGAAATTAAAGACTTTTTAGAGTTTAATGAAAATGAAGCCACAACGTACCCAAACCTTTGGGACACAATGAAAGCATTTCTAAGAGGGAAACTCATAGCTATGAGTGCCTCCAAGAAGAAACGGGAGACAGCACATACTAGCAGCTTGACAACACATCTAAAAGCTCTAGAAAAAAAGTAAGCAAATTCACCCAAGAGGAGTAGACGGCAGGAAATAATCAAACTCAGGGGTGAAATCAACCAAGTGGAAACAAGAAGAACTATTCAAAGAATTAACCAAACAAGGAGTTGGTTCTTTGAGAAAATCAACAAGATAGATAAACACTTAGCTAGACTCACTAAAGGGCACAGGGACAAAATCCTAATTAACAAAATCAGAAATGAAAAGGGAGACATAACAACAGATCCTGAAGAAATCCAAACACCATCAGATCCTTCTACAAAAGGCTATACTCAACAAAACTGGAAAACCTGGACCAAATGGACAAATTTCTGTACAGATACCAGGTACCAAAGTTGAATCAGGATCAAGTTGACCATCTAAACAGTCCCATATCACCTAAAGAAATAGAAGCAGTTATTAATAGTCTCCCAGCCAAAAAAAGCCCAGGACCAGACAGGTTTAGTGCAGAGCTCTATCAGACCTTCAAAGAAGATCTAATTCCAGTTCTGCACAAACTATTTCACAAAATAGAAGTAGAAGGTACTCTACCCAACTCATTTTATGAAGCCACTATTACTCTGATACCTAAACCACAGAAAGACCCAACAAAGATAGAGAACTTCAGACCAATTTCTCTTATGAATATCGATGCAAAAATCCTCAATAAAATTCTCCCTAACCGAATCCAAGAACATATTAAAGCAGTCATCCATCCTGACCAAGTAGGTTTTATTCCAGGGATGCAGGGATGGTTTAATATACGAAAATCCATCAATGTAATCCATTATATAAACAAACTCAAAGACAAAAACCACATGATCATCTCGTTAGATGCAGAAAAAGCATTTGACAAGATCCAACACCCATTCATGATAAAAGTTTTGGAAAGATCAGGAATTCAAGGCCCATATCTACACATGATAAAAGCAATCTACAGCAAACCAGTAGCCAACATCAAAGTAAATGGAGAGAAGCTGGAAGCAACCCCACTAAAATCAGGGACTAGACAAGGCTGCCCACTTTCTCCCTACCTTTTCAACATAGTACTTGAAGTATTAGCCAGAGCAATTCGACAACAAAAGGAGATCAAGGGGATACAAATTGGAAAAGAGGAAGTCAAAATATCACTTTTTGCAGATGATATGATAGTATATATAAGTGACCCTAAAAATTCTACCAGAGAACTCCTAAACCTGATAAACAGCTTCAGTGAAGTAGCTGGATATAAAATAAACTCAAACAAGTCAATGGCCTTTCTCTATACAAAGAATAAACAGGCGGAGAAAGAAATTAGGTAAACAACACCCTTCTCAATAGTCACAAATAATATAAAATATCTTGGCGTGACTCTAACTAAGGAAGTGAAAGATCTGTATGATAAAACTTCAAATCTCTGAAGAAAGAAATTAAAGAAGATCTCAGAAGATGGAAAAATCTCCCATGCTCATGGATTGGCAGGATCAACATTGTAAAAATGGCTATCTTGCCAAAAGCAATCTACAGATTCAATGCAATCCCCATCAAAATTCCAACTCAATTCTTCAACGAATTAGAAGTAGCAATTTGCAAATTCATCTGGAATAACAAAAAACCTAGTATAGCAAAAAGTCTTCTCAAGGATAAAAGAACCTCTGGTGGAATCACCATGCCTGACCAAAAGCTGTACTACAGAGCAATTGTGATAAAAACTGCATGATACTGGTATAGAGACAGACAAGTAGACCAATGGAATAGAATTGAAGACCCAGAAATGTACCCACACACCTATGGTCACTTGATCTTCGACAAGGGAGCTAAAACCATCCAGTGGAAGAAAGACAGGATTTTCAACAATTGGTGCTGGCACAATTGGTTGTTATCGTGTAGAAGAATGCGAATCGATCCATACTTATCTCCTTGTACTAAGGTCAAATCTAAGTGGATCAAGGAACTTCACATAAAACCAGAGACACTGAAACTTATAGAGGAGAAAGTGGGGAAAATCCTTGAAGATATGGGCACAGGGGAAAAATTCCTGAACAGAACAGCAATGGCTTGTACTGTAAGATCGAGAATTGACAAATGGGACCTAATGAAACTCCAAAGTTTCTGCAAGGCAATAGACACCATCAGTAAGACAAAAAGACCACCAACAGATTGGGAAAGGATCTGTACCTATTCTAAATCAGATAGGAGACTAATATCCAACATATATAAAGAACTCAAGAAGGTGGACTTCAGAAAATCAAATAACCCCATTAAAAAATGGGGCTCAGAACTGAACAAAGAATTCTCACCTGAGGAATACCGAATGGCAGAGAAGCACCTGAAAAAATGTTCAACATCCTTAATCATCAGGGAAATGCAAATCAAAACAACCCTGAGATTCCACCTCACACCAGTCAGAATGGCTAAGATCAAAAATTCAGGTGACACAGATGCTGGCGTGGATGTGGAGAAAGAGGAACACTCCTCCATTGTTGGTGGGATTGCAGGCTTGTACAACCACTCTGGAAATCAGTCTGGCAGTTCCTCAGAAAATTGGACATAGTACTACCGGAGGATCCAGCAATACCTCTCCTGGGCATATATCCAGAAGATGCCCCAACGGGTAAGAAGAACACATGCTCCACTATGTTCATAGCAGCCTTATTTATAATAGCCAGAAGCTGGAAAGAACCCAGATGCTCCTCAACAGAGGAATGGATACAGAAAATGTGGTACATCTACACAATGGAGTACTACTCAGCTATTAAAAAGAATGAATTTATGAAATTCCTAGACAAATGGATGGACCTGGAGGGCATCATCCTGAGTGAGGTAACACATTCACAAAGGAACTCACACAATATGTACTCACTGATAAGTGAATATTAGCCCAAAACCTAGGATACCCAAGATATAAGATACAATTTGCTAAACACATGAACCTCAAGAAGAATGAAGACTGAAGTGTGGACACTATGCCCCTCCTTAGAATTGGGAACAAAACACCCATGGAAGGAGTCACAGAGACAAAGTTTGGAGCTGAGATGAAAGGATGGACCATGTAGAGACTGCCATATCCAGGGATCCACCCCATAATCAGCACCCAAACGCTGACACCATTGCATACCTTAGCAAGATTTTATTGAAAGGACCCAGATGTAGCTATCTCTTGTGAGACTATGCCGGGGCCTAGCAAACACAGAAGTGGATGCTCACAGTCAGCTATTGAATGGATCACAGGGCTCCCAATGGAGGAGCTAGAGATAGTAGCCAAGGAGCTAAAGGGATCTGCTACCCTATAGGTGGAACAACATTATGAACTAACCAGTACCCCGGAGCTCTTGACTCTAGCTGCATATGTATCAAAAGATGGCCTAGTCGGCCATCACTGGAAAGAGAGGCCCATTGGACTTGCAAACTTTATATGCCCCAGTACAGGGGAACGCCAGGGCCAATAAGGGGGAGTGGGTGGGTAGGGGAGTGGGGTGGGTGGGTATGGGGGACTTTTGGTATAGCATTAGAAATGTAAATGAGCTAAATACCTAATAAAAAATGAAAAAAAAAAGAAACAGTAAAAAAAAAAGCCTGAGAACAAAAGACACATTTATAGGGAAGATACTTCATTTTTAAAGATTTATTATTTTATTTTATTGTATGAGTGTTTGGGGCTACATATACATATGTGTATAGCATGTATCACTCGAAATCTCAAGCTGAGAATATGAAAGAAGATGGTGAAGATAGTTACTCCTTTTTTTGTTACTTTTTTGAGGTTGTTAGTACAGCATACTTTACATTTCTTAGACATGAAATAGGAAATGAGAAATCCTCTCTGTTAATGTCACCAATGACCTCTGTGAAGACAGTCTAAGAGTAGGAGCAGCTGGGCTGCTCCAGCACTATTCTGAACACGTGGCTGTCCCAAGGAAGGATCCATGCATGGTAAGAAAAATAATACAATTGTCACCCACTTAATATTTATTGGAAAGCATTGCTCACTCTTCAAGACATACTTGTTTACACACAGTTGGCCATTATACCATTTTATTCTTCAGCTACATAAGAAATAAATGATCCTATTTAATATTCCTATTTAATCCTATTTAGTCTTCATTTCATTACAACCAGGTGCAAAGTTAGGGGAAAACTATTTAGCAGCCAGTACCTAAAATACATTGAAAAACAAACAAAACAAAACAAAACAAAACAAAACAAAAGATACAGTTCTAGAGGCCAAAGCATGTTACAGAAATGTTCCTTCATCATCAGAATATAACCCTTTTATTTCTAGATAAATAGGAGGGAAACGAAGGTTTGCCCTATCCATGTAAGGCAGCTTAACATTGCGCTTACTGGAACTACAGTTAAGATAATCCAATCAAACATACTCCATGACTTCATATAGGCATTGAATATAGTAGCCATTCCCACCAATCAAAGAGAAGGATGTGGTCAGAGCAATAGAAATAGTTGTAATTACAGTAATTGTCAGAGCAGAAGCAGCAATTAAGGTACCATCCAGTAAGGATAAAGCACTGAGCTAGGCTTACATTTGCTTTCTACAGCCTTCAGAATTAATCAGATATAGCTTGCCTACAGCTTCAGAAACACTAAGTACCTGGCTACAAGTTACACAATTAATCAGTAACAGAATTAGGGGCATATTAGAACCCAAGACTGCAAAGTTTCAGCAAATCTTTTATGAAATACCAGTTCCCTTGGATGCAGAAGAAAATGAAAACCTAATGCAGTCCACTTGGAGATTCTATGTTAATGTCTTCAAGTTGATGAGTGCTTATACAACCAATACTTCTATAATATAATTTCTACCTACATTAAAAAAGAAAAGCGGGAGAGGATCATCTGCAAAGAGAAAAAAATTTCACCAGCTAAGCTGTAGATTGGGGGAAAGTAATAGAACTACTGTTTGGGATGCCAGATCACTCAGTACATTTGAAGGTAGAGATTTTGACTACTTTAAGACTCTAAGATTGCCCCTTTCCAAATCTGGCTTCTTGTAATGTTCATGAGAATGCTTAGATGCTGGAGTTCCTTCACAAATATATTAATTAACATTCTTCTAATAAGTGATTCAGGTTCGCTTTTAAGCCTTGGGAAGGGCAGAAAAATATTCTTGAAACTAAATCATAACAAAGCCTGCTTCTCAGAGAGAGTTTATGTTTGGCACTTTTTCTTCTTAGTCTTTCTAAAATGTGCCCATATAGGCCACATATGTGTTTACACAGACATCCATGCACAAACACACACACACACACACATACACATTTGTGTGTTGTAATCACATATTTTTACAATCTAAACATTATGAGAATTTTCTAACAACTATTACATTTTTAAGAAGAAAATAAAAAATGCATTTTAAAGCTGTCGTAATAGTCTAAACTATAGCTGTAGTGTAATGTATTTCACCATGTCCCTATCTACAGAGAACAGCTGTCCTTGGTCAAGAAATCAATGGTTATGGAAATAACAGGACCTAAATTAACTGAAGAAGTTAAGAACCTCAGGTTATTCCTTAGTCTCTGTAAGTTAATAGAATCAGGGGAGACAGGACAATCAAATGCGATATTTTTAGCCCATTCAAGGATCCATCTGTATACAGATATATTTAGCCCCTGTTGCTGACGTGTTATGCTTAAAGGTGCCCCCAAGCAAGGTGGTTAAATCAGAAAGTCCTTACCAGAATGATGGGAGCCACCCTTACATTTGTGTGCCTCAGAAATGAAGACCAGAGAAACAACTAAGGAAATGCAACTGGCTCCTCTTAAAAACACAGCTCCCATTTTTAAAAATGTAGACGACAATTTTAAAACAATGTCTCAAAGCATCAAATATGATCCAAACTTTTCTATTATTTTATTGGTTGTGCTCTTGGTAATAGTAAAGGTTTATTAGGTATATTTGATTAAACACATTTATTGAAGTAGCAATTTGATATATTGATATATGTATATCATACATTGAAAATTGACCTTGATCAAGATAATCAATACATCCATCACCTCACACAGCTTAAGTCTATTCTGTTATCAAATATCAAATATAAAACACATCATTAGTTGGCTAAGATCAAAAATTCAGGTGACAGCAGATGCTGGCAAGGATGTGGAGAAGGAGGAACACTCCTCCATTGTTGGTGGGATTGCAAGCTTGTACAACCACTCAGGAAATCAGTCTGGCAGTTCCTCAGAAAATTGGACATAGTACTACCGGAGGATCCCGCAATACCTCTCCTGGGCATATATCCAGAAGATGTTCCAACTGGTAAGAAGGACATATGCTCCACTATGTTCATAGCAGCCTTATTTATAATAGCCAGAAGCTGGAAAGAACCCAGATGCCCCTCAACAGAGGAATGGATACAGAAAATGTGGTACATTTACACAATGGAGTACTACTAAGCTATTAAAAAGAATGAATTTATGAAATTCCTAGACAAATGGATGGACCTGGAGGGCATCATCCTGAGTGAGGTAACCCAATCACAAAAGAAATCACATGATATGTACTCACTGATGAGTAGATATTAGCCCAGAAACTTAGAATACCCAAGATACAAGATACAATTTGCAAAACACATGAAACTGAAGAAGAACAAAGACCAAAGTGTGGATACTTTGCCCCTTCTTAGAATTGGGAGCAAACACCCATGGAAGGAGTTACAGAGACAAAGTTTGGAACTGAGATGAAAGGATGGACCATGTAGAGACTGTCATACCCAGGGATCCATCCCATAATCAGCCTTCAAACACTGACACCATTGCATACACTAGCAAGATTTTGCTGAAAGGACCCAGATATAGCTGTCTCTTGTGAGGCTATGCTGGGGCCTAGCAAACACAGAAGTGGATGCTCACAGTCAGCTATTGGATGGTTCACAGGGCCTCCAATGGAGGAGCGAGAGAAAGTACCCAAGGAGCTAAAGGGGTCTGCAACCCTATAGGTGGAACAACAAAATGAACCAACCAGTACCACCCACCCACCCCCCCCCAGAGCTTGTATCTCTAGCTGTATATGTATCAGAATCTGGTCTAGTCAGCCATAATTGGCGCATTTGTCTTGCAAACTTTATATGCCTCAGTAAAGGGCAATGCCAGGGCCAAGAAGTGGGAGTGGGTGGGTAGGAGAGTGGGGGGGGGTAATGGTGGACTTTTGAGATAGCACTGGAAATGTAAATGAAGAAAATACCTAATTAAAAACACATCATTAGTAAATATAGATTCCATGTAGTCCATTAAATCATGAAAGATTGTTTATATTATAAACTTAAATTTGTATTGTTGACACACATCTTCTAGTCTCCTCTCTCAACCCCTGTCAACCACCAGCTTCTCTTGATCCTCTGAGTTTGACATTATTAGATTTCACATACAAGTGAGATCAAGAGACATTTGTTTTCCATTAGAGATGGTTCAATTTTAATGAAACATCTGACTCCAGAAAACATAAGCAACAACATGGTACTGCTATTTACTTAAAAGGAGTGTCTACTGTTATGCGGATATTCTATTTAAAAGAAGAATGAGAGATAATCAGGCCTGATCCAGGGCATAAATCCCATCTAGTCCACTGCAGCACCAGGGTTCCTAGCCCAGGGAGTCTCCGGACACCCGCAAAGACCCACACAGAATCCCCCACGGGATCCTAAGACCTCTGGTGAGTGGAACACAGCACCTGCTCCAATCCAATCGTGCGGGACCTGAGACTGCATTAATTAAAGAAGCAGATAACCTGGCCTGATCAGGGGCACAAGTGCCTTCTGGTTCACTCCAGCAGTGGGGTTCCTTGTGCGCGGAGCTTCTGGACATCCCCAAGTTCCTCACAGGACCCTCCATGGGATCTTAAGACCTCTGGTGAGTGGAACACAACTTCTGCCAGGAAGCAGGTTTGAACACCAGATATCTGGGCACCTTCCCTGCAAGAGGAGAGCTTGCCTGCAGAGAATACTATGACCACTGAAACTAAGGATAGAGCTAGTCTCCCAGGCCTGCTGATAGAGGCTAACATAATCACCTGAGGAACAAGCTCTAAACAGAGACAACTATAACAACTGGCTCCAGAGAATACCAGATGACGAAAGGCAAATGTAAGAATCCTACTAACAGAAATCAAGACCACTCACCATCATCAGAATGCAGCACTCCCACCCCACCTAGTCCTGGGCACCCCAACACAACCGAAAAGCTAAACCCAGATTTAAAAGCATTTCTCATGATGATGATAGAGGACATCAAGAAGGACTTTCATAAGTCACTTAAAGAATTACAGGAGAGCACTGCTAAAGAGTTACAGGCCCTTAAAGAAAAGCAGGAAAACACAGCCAAACAGGTAGAAGTCCTTAAAGAAAAACAGGAAAACACATCCAAACAAGTGATGGAAATGAACAAAACCATACTAGAACTAAAAAGGGAAGTAGACACAATAAAGAAAACCCAAAGCGAGGCAATGCTGGAGATAGAAACGCTAGGAAAGAGATCTGGAACCATAGATGCGAGCATCAGCAACAGAATACAAGAAATGGAAGAGAGAATGTCAGGTGCAGAAGATTCCATAGAGAACATCGACACAACAGTCAAAGAAAATACAAAATGCAAAAGGATCCTAACTCAAAACATCCAGGAAATCCAGGACACAATGAGAAGACCAAACCTACGGATAATAGGAGTTGATGAGAATGAAGATTTTCAACTTAAAGGGCCAGCAAATATATACAACAAAATTATAGAAGAAAACTTCCCAAACCTAAAGAATGACATGCCCGGGCTGGAGAGATGGCTCAGTGGTTAAGAGCACTGACTGCTCTTCCAAAGGCCCTGAGTTCAAATCCCAGCAACCACATGGTGGCTCACAACCATCTGTAATGAGATCTGATGCCTTCTTCTGGTGCATCTGAAGACAGCTACAGTGTACTTAGATATAATAATAATAAATAAATCTTTAAAAAAAAAAGAATGACATGCCCATGAACATACAAGAAGCCTACAGAACTCCAAATAGACTGGACAAGAAAAGAAATTCCTCCAAACACATAATAATCAGAACAACAAATGCACTAAATAAAGATAAAATATTAAAAGCAGTAAGGGAGAAAGGTCAAGTAACATATAAAGGCAGGCCTATCAGAATTACACCAGACTTTTGACCAGAGACTATGAAAGCCAGAAGATCCTGGACAGACGTTATACAGACACTAAGAGAACACAAATGCCAGCCCAGGCTACTATACCCGGCCAAACCCTCAATTACCATAGATGGAGAAACCAAAGTATTTTAAGACAAAACCAAATTCACACATTATCTTTCCACGAATCCAAACCTTCAAAGGATAAAAACAAAACAAACAAACAAAAAAAAAAAAAACAATACAAGGACGGAAATCACGCCCTAGAAAAAGAAAGAAGGTAATTCCTCAACAAACCAAAAAGGAGACAGCGACAAAAACAGAATGCCAAAACAAACAACAAAAAAAAACCTTAATATCAGTGGACTCAATTCCCCAATAAAAAGACATAGACTAACAGACTGGCCACACAAACAGGACCCAACATTCTGCTGCTTACAGGAAACGCATATCAGGGAAAAAGACAGACACTACCTCAGAGTGAAAGGTTGGAAAACAATTTTCCAAGCAAATGGACTGAAGAAACAAGCTGGAGTAGCCATTTTAATATCGGATAAAATCGACTTCCAACCCAAAGTTATCAAAAAAGACAAGGAGGGACACTTCATACTCATCAAAGGTAAAATCCTTTCTGTGATCTGTATTCCTTTTTAGCCACAGCCAGTTAATAATCAGACTGTAATGGCTAATGGAAAAATATTCATTTCTCTTTCTGTACCTGAAAAGCAAAATCATTAACTAGGAGCAAGTGTAGGCATTTTATAACCGTATGACACTGATTCTCTTGCTTTAGATGACTCAACTTCTGAGCAGAACACATGTGCTTTATGCTCACCAACAGAGGGAAGTTCAAAACCCAGAACATCATAATTGCCCCATTTCAGCAGAATAGAAGCTTCTCCGCAGTGTGACTGAGGGCTTCACTTTAGTAGTAAAGTCCAATTTAGAAAAATCAAGAAACATCTACTAAGGTAGAAAATTTAGCCAAACAAAAAACAGCCAAAGGGAACACTCCCCTCACCACTGACTGCCTCTATGCTTGGCTCCAAGAAACAGTTAGTGTGAAACTTAGCTATGTCTACACCCTTTCACTACAATGACACACCCTTCTTGTCTTTAAAACAATTTTCTCTACTTTTCAAGTGAAAAGATGTATGCATTTCAACACAGAGAATGTTTATGCCTCCCAATCTACAATGAGACTGAGGACATAAAGGCCCTTGCTGTTTTCTTTTAATATGGACATCACTACAGTTAAATCCACTTCTTTGGCAGGACCACGATAATGGGCAAGCAAAGAGGTCATGTTCTGATTGCTTGAATCCAACATGATTCACACAGAGACCTGAACGAGGGCCTGTGAAGAAACATAGCTCTTAAGATTCTCCCAGGAAAATAACTATCAAACTGGTAACTAGAATATATAATTAACGACTCAGTCACCTCACATAGAAAGAAAAAGGGGTTGTGCAATGAAGTACCATGAAGTGCCATTTTGTCAAATTATTAGCATATTCTGAAAGACAAGAATCAGGAGAGGCAGAGTCAATCTAGCACAAATCCGAGTTCTAATATGATTTTTCTGTATAATCATAAGGCTTGAATAAGGCATAGACTTCCTCTTTGCCTCAGTTTCTCATCTGAAAATCAAACGGGGAAATATGGACTTGAAGTTGATAATCTCTTTGGGTCTAATATTCCAAATTCTATGAATGAACTTAAATATTGAAGTGAATGAATAGCACTGCCTTCCCAACAAAGTTTAGCATGTGTATACATTTATGTACCTTAAGAATATAGAATGGGCTGAGTGTTGTAGTTAAAGTGGGTCAGCCCTCCTTTATGGATAAGCTTCCTCTTCTGTTCAATGTCTAACTATATAACTATACTTAAGAACAGGAAGCCTTGCTACTTTGAGTTAGCTGCGGAACTTCTCTCTGGGAGATAAGTATTTTTATTTAGGACAAGGGCCATGTTTGATTATAAAAATGAGTCCCCTGGGAAGTACCTGAATTGTCTTGCCTGAACTCAACATCACAGCTAAACTACTTGCCATGAAAAATTCAAAGACTGGATGATTGGAAAGAAATGAGCTAGAGAAGAAAAGAAAAATGATAGAAAGCATGAGCAAGAATCCAGTCATCTCTGCCCCACCCAGGGATCCATCCCACAATCAGCCACCAAACCCAGACACTATTACATATGCCAGAAAGATTTTACTGAAGGAACCCTGTTATAGCTGTCTCGTATAGCTATGCCAGTGCCTGGCAAATACAGAAGTGGATGCTCACAGTCATCTATAAGATGGAACACAGGGCCCCCAATGGAGAAGCTAAAGAAAGCACCCAAGGAGCTGAAGGGGTCTGCAACCCTATAGGTGGAACAACAATATGAACTAACCAGTACCCCCAGAGCTCATATCTCTAGCTGCATTTGTAGTAGATGATGGCCTAGTCGGCCATCACTGGGAAGAGAGGTCCCTTGGTATTGCAAACTTTATATGCCCCAATACAGGGGAATGCCAGGGCCAAGAAGCATGAGTGGGTGGGTAGGGGAGGGGGGAGGCTATGGGGGACTTTTGGGATAGCATTTGAAATGTATATAAAGAAAATATCTAATAATAAATAAATACATATTAAAAAAGAATCCAGTCATCTTTGATACCTATATCATGAACATAGAAGATCTTAAGACTATTCTCTAAGTACTAGGGTTGACAAATCAAATTTAGCTGGACATCTGGTATTTTACTACCAAATGAACACAAATGAGTTTTTAGTATAAGTAGTACACAAATATTGTTTGAGGTATAAAAATGTAACAGTCAGAGAAGATGCACCTAACCCTCACAAGACTTGGGGCCCCCGGAAGTGGGGAGGTCTGGTGGGGTTTGGTGGGGCATGGAAACATCCTCTTGGAGACTGGGGGAGGAGGTGTGGGATGTGTAGCAGTTGGAGGGAAGACTAGGAAGGGGATAAAGTCTGGACTGTAAAAAAAAAGATTAAAGAATAAATAAACAAAAGATAAAAGACAAAAATCATTTGATCATAAATTATTGTGTTAATAAACATCCTAAATTTTTCTTTACTAGATCAAAAATAGAAATGGCATTTTCAAACCCTCTAGCTCTGATTGCTCAGCTGGAGTGGTGTTAAACCTCCCTGCACACTGCCAGAGTAGTCCATAGTGTTCAGGTTAATTAGGAAAAGCTATTCTTACCCTATAGGTGGAGCAACATTATGAACTAACCAGTACCCTGGAGCTCTTGACTCTAGCTGCATATGTATCAAAAGATGGCCTAGTCGGCCATCACTGGAAGGAGAGGCCCATTGGACTTGCAAACTTTATATGCCCCAGTACAGGGGAACGCCAGGGCCAAAAAGGGGGAGTGGGTGGATAGGGGAGTGGGGGTGGGTGGGTATGGGGGACTTTTGGGATAGCATTGGAAATGTAAATGAGCTAAATACCTAATAAAAATGGGAAAAAAAGAGGAAAAGCTATTCTTTTCTCTCAAAACCAGATTAACACATGAGGTTTATTGAGTAGTTCATGGACAAGACATAAACCAGCATTCTCTCTTCAATCCTGCCTTCCTTCACATCTTCAAAGCTTTAGCACAGTCAGCATCACATAGCCCCAAGTGAAGACTATGAGGACAGTGAAGGTCCCCTAGCACTAGAATGCATGATTTGTAGGGAGAAATTCAGCAAAGGGGAAGTAGGCTTATATAAACAGATCATCTCCAGAGCAGTGGTAAAGATTTGGTGGTCATAGGGGGAAAAAAGAGTCAGCCCTTGGTCCCTGTCAAGCATGGGCATTAGTGTCAATAATAAGAGCCATAGTACAACCTGAAGATGGGAAGATCTGAAATGAGATTGTAAAACTAAAGAGGGAAATAGATGGGTTCATAAAGATGCAGAAATTTGGGAGAAAATAAAATCTTTGAGTCCTAATTTATCCCTTTTGGCCAAAGCCAACTGTCAAATGATCTGTAAAGTTTTTCCAAATAGCTTCAGACAAAAGCATTCCTTATTTCCTGTCTGTTGTGAGAACTTCGAGTTTCAGTTTCTTTTCAAAAATACAGAAATATTATATAAGAATGTGTTTTCATTTTAATCCCAGGTGTTGGGATATGGGGCTGCTTCAGATTGTCCACAACAGCTGACTAGATTTGCCTTTTGTTCTATCATGGTTGTGATTTTGCCAGTTGCAAATAGTTTCTGAGATTGTGAGATGTTTGGAATTCGGGAGACTTTTTAGAGGGTATATAAATCCTAGAGCCCTGAAAGAGGTATGGGTTATTGGTAGGTTGTTGGTTAGTTGTTGTTTGTTGTTGGTTGAGGTTTGTTAAATAGTTGTACACAAAGAAGAAACAACAACAAGAAGAGATTAGATAGCCTACTGGAGAAGAACTTGCTGGCAAAGAACTTGAGGCCCCTAATCAGCAGGAAGTAGTCTAATAATAACAACGTGTTCCCTTTTACAACCCCTGACTTTATTCAAGGATCTTTTTCCTCTTCCCTCTATCTTTTTTTCTCCTATCTAGTGTTAGGGAATTGAAGGGGTAAAAAAATAAGAGTGGAGAAGTGTGGAAGAAAGAAGAGCCCACAAAGGAACCAAAGATAAGCTATACTTGTTTTCTGCTATTCTTAGAACCTACCATTAGGGGAATCATATAGAAAGAAACAGAAGAAAAATAAACTCAACTCTCCTCTCCTCTCCTCTCCTCTACTCTCCTCTCCTCCCCTCCCCTCCCCTCCCCTCCTCTCCCCTCCTCTCCCCTCCTCTCCCGTCCTTCTTTCTAGCCCTCTCTTTAGTTCATGAGTTCTTGGAAACCAAGACTGACTTAGTAACTTATTAATTATATGGCCTTAGTGATGGGGATACATTAGTCAATTGACACATTTATAAGAAAGGAAAAATATACGTTAAATTTGAAATTGAGACTTTAGAACATTATAATAATATTCTTCATGTATATCAGGGCTTGTATTATTTATGTCCCATGTTCAACAATGCTTCTCTTTTCCTGAATTTCTCCCTAAATCTGTGTACTTCAGTTGAAGAAAATAATAGGTCATACATCTCAAAGGTGATATGAGAAACCTAGGCTAGCCATAAGAAATAGGAGAAGAATAGCTCTGGAGACTGTCGAATCCAGTTTGGTTCATGTTTCTAAAAGTAGAAAACAATTTCTCCTTTACTTTGGTCAGTTTTTATGGTCCTAGGTTAAGTTCTCTTGAAATACTAGAATCACAAGTCTCATGACTTTGAACTGTAAATACACCAGAAGCAGGAGCATCATTCTTTCTGTAAGCCAGAAGAGGCAATATTCCAGATGTAATGCTATGCTAATAGACAGGTCAACTATTACTCCAAAAACATTAACAAGAAAATGTACTTCCAAATGGAAAAACCAGACTGCCAGTCAATGGTACTCTGTAAATACTGAAATATGAACTTTGATTCAACCCTGAACTTTTCCTTTAAGGAGGGGGTGATGGAATGGACTCTCAAAAGCTAATTCAGTCCTGTTGACTAATCAACTTGAGTTAATTTTGGAACTGCTGGTACAGTCTGCACTCTCATATGAAAGAATTGAAAATAGACATCTGAAAAGGAGAAGGGAAGGATAGGTCAAGTCTCAGAATAATACTGCTAATGATGATCATGAGAAACATTCCTATTCTTTAATATATCTCTCCTCTTCTGCTCATGTACATCTTAAATGGAGTGATGTATGTCTCCTTTCCAAGGAAAACTCCACTCTACCCGGTGCTCTTGTTCACATCTATCTTCTAGGACTTCACTCTATTGGGTTTCATTTTTTTCTCTTCTCTTTCCTTTTCAAGTTCTTTTTCTGCCTTATTTTTCTTGGCCTGCCCATACATTCACTGTTCTGCCAGGCTTAAATGTCCTCCTTCTCAAGCAAACATAACTGATTCTCGAGTATCCAGTGTGCTGATTCTCCCTGATGTACAAAGTATATGTGTTCCACTGTTGCAGTTGAGTATGTGCCTATGGCTATTTTTGACCCATGACTTGTGAGTAGAGGGAACATGAGGGCAGAAACTAATAAGAGCAAACATGAATTATCAATGTAACTGTTTTCTTTGTAGTGACTCAGGGGTCCTCATGTTCCATATAATACAATAACAGATGATTCACATTTCTGAGTCAAGTAGATACTTCTCTAGCTTAAAATAATCACAGAAATCTGACTGCATATTACAATACTCATATTTGGGCAGTATTTGTTGGTTCTGCTGTTGTGAGAGTGATGGAGACATTGGTGGTGTGATACTAGCAAATGAATTTAGGGCTTCACACAAGCTAGGTGAGTGCTATACCACTGAACTATATTCCTAGTCCTAGGGCTAGGAATGATTTATGAGCTCAATATTACTTTGTCAGTCCTGATTAGTGGTATCTTCTTTGTCTCTTCCAATTCTCTACATGTCATGACAATAGTAGTAGTCTTAGTAGTAGTTCCCTAACAGATCTGAGGACAAGAAGCAAGAACCAAGAAACCTCAACAACCTCCCTATTTCCACCCATCTTCCCCTAGCATATGAGATCATACCCAGATTTTCCACATAGGTGCTAGAGACCCCCAACTCAGCTCCTCATGCATGCATAGCAAGTGTTTCTCTTCACCGAGCCATCCGCTGCTGTGTTGGTTACGTCTGAGACTCTGAGGGGGAATCTGCTCCAGGATCCTCTAACTAGTGTGGCCATGAGCCTCTTCACAATATCTTCCCTCTACCTATATATTTTTGTTTCCAAATTTACCCCTTCTCATAAAAGCACCAGTCATATTGCATTAGGATTTGCCCTGATAAATTGATGTTACCTTGATTGCCTCTGAAACCCCCTATCTCTAGATAAGGTTGTATTCTGAAGTACTTAGGTTAGGACTCCACACACATATTCTTTCTAGAGACACAATTCAGTCCATTGTACTCCACCAATCATTTCATCTCCTCAGTGACTAACATGAAAGTGATCCACTTGTTTTCAAACAATAAGTTGACTGGGTTTTTTTTTTTTTAAGTATTATAAACCTGTGATTTTTTTGCCAGTTACACAAGGGTCTTTCTCTGCATAGAGCTAACAGAAACTCACTGAAAAAAAATCCGCAATTTGAAGCAGGCAAGCATGGGAATAGAGAGAGTAGATGGAGCTATAGGCAATGTCATAGTGAGATCTAGCTTTGTTCCATTTCACATTTCCAACAACATACTTTATATCTTCACTCAGACATTTAACCAATACTGCATGACCAATATTGAAAACCACATAGAACTTCTGACCGTTGTGAATCAATGATGCTATATATTTATATGAGTGATAATTCATCTCTTTACCCAGACCTGCAAACTCACTATAATCTTTGTTTCCTCCCCACTTCATCCCTAAGACTCCATGTTACCAAGTCTTCAGTAGAACTCTCTGATATGTCAATACTTCTTCTGTGTTAATATGTCAATACTTCTTCTGTGTTAATACTACACACAATCCTTACTCAAAGGAATATAATGACCTAACTTACTTCCACACTTCCACAATGTTCTATATGATACAATCTAACTCATGTTCAGAATGAGAGCTGTCTGAACAATTTTGAGGTCTATCTAGAATTATCATTCCAGCCTCTTCTACATTGTCACAGAAATGTGACCCACAGTTTTCAGTTCCTCCTCATATATTTATTTTCTAAGATGAGATGCTACATATGTACTTCAAGCATGAGATACAACATTTAGTTTGCACTCCTCTTTGCTATAATGAGACTACCTCATGTTTACGAACTATATAGTTCAGAATACATTTGCTGAATTGAAGTGTATGGTGTTCTACGCTTTATGAAAGATACATCATTAGTCTTCAGATTTTCCCTTTAACAGTCTATGATCTTCTCCACTTGAAACATATTCTTAATGGTTTTAAACCCTGAGCTAATACAACCAGTCTAGAGAATTGGCAACTATAGCCTTGGGAGCATGTGTCCTGCCCAGTGAAGCAGGCCATGGAATGCCGAGGAAGGCTGCACTAATTATTTGGGGACTAATTTTAACCTCTTGTATCTTACTTTCTTCTATGTTTATCCTTTATGCTTATCTAGCCTCCAGACATCACTGCCTTCCAGGGTCATGATCTATTTAGTCAATACTCTTTATCCTTCTTTCTCCATTCCTACCTATAAATTATATTCTTCTTCCAGTCTAAGACTCAGATCTAAGACAACATTTGGCATGATTCCCAGACTTCAAGGCTAGAAAATAATATTTTGGCCCTTTTCTATTGGGGTCCAAACAATTATAGGACTGCTTTCAGATTTTGTGCTCAGGAGTCAAAACTCTGGCAGCTTCCTTTAGCATGAGCAATACAGCTTGACAGTGCCTGTGTGCAGCATCTTCCATCAGTTATTCATGAAATTCTGGGTCCTACTGTGGAGGGTGGTAGGAATCAAAGTTGATTGGTTGGTCCCTTAGCAAAATCTCCTCTGGCACCACTGTGTTTATTGACCACAGAGGGGCTTTGCATTGATTTCCCCCATTGTGTGTGGTATCCTTATCACCTTCCAGCACACGGCTCTTTGATTGATACTTTTCCTAGACTGAAAAAGAGCTAGCATTATCTGCTTTTTCCCATTCTCCCCTGATAAAAAAAATCTTGTCATGAGTTTATGTTTCTGAGATGAGTGATAAGCAGGTCTTGTCTAAAAGACTCCAGTACACTAATCCTGACAAAGGGCAAATCTACTTCTAAAGCATATGTTCTGTTCCTGGCTTCATAGCTCTTGAATCAAAAGGGTAGGGTTATGAGAAGCACATTGACTTGCCCATCCATAAATATCTAAGGAGCTGATCATCCAGTAACTACAGGGCAATCAGATCTTTCTCAATACAAACAATTCATACGATAGTACAAAATAATCCAATAGATTGTGATTGTGACTATTCCTATTACAACCACTTCCAAAAAAAGGCATTTTTAACACTTCAGAGGCCTCTCTGTTCAGCTTTTTATGATCAACTTCTGCCATTTTGTTGCAAAGAAAAATTAGCATTTTACTAAGGTAACTTTACTTATAGAGCCAGTAGGCAGAAAACAAAGTATTTCTAAGGCATTGGCATGTTAATATCCTTTCTTTGAAGGGATTGTTCATCCATAGAAAATATTCCATTTATAGAAAGTTTAGTTAATTTCATCTCATTTTCTCGCACCTTGTGAAAACCCTATTGTGGATTAATATGGACTTTAAAATGCCCCACTTCAACAAAGAGATCATACCTATACCCACTGAGAATATATCAAGAGATTTTTTAAAGGCCATGGTGAAAGAGAAACACAAGGAACTTGGTGCCAAAGTAAAGGCTCAGGGATCAGAAAAGGATTCTTCCAAATAATGCTTATGCTAAGTTTGAAACACTGAAGGAGTAGAAGAGCACCAGAAGAGAAGATAACCTTGGTCCAAGCAGATAAGAGTAGAAACAAAAGCCTAGGGATGAACAATAGCAAATATCAAAGCATACACAGATCACTGGAACACCAAGACATGAGACATGAGGCTGGCATGATTGACTGTGTCAGGTCCCCAATTAGAAAATAGAAACAACAAAATGCACACAAGTTCTCTTCCTGTAGTATTTGAAGAACCGTTTCATCCCATGTGACTTTAAAGAATTTTCCTTTCTTTCCTAATGGGAAAATAATCATTTTGAGTAGTCTTGGTACTAGTGTCATTTGGGTGGTTTTTTAAGTCACTGCAGGCAATTTAAATGGTGATCAAAGTCACTGACTCCCCTTTGAAAATACAAAGACCTTAGACTCTTATCAACATGTCAAGTAATGATGTACAATTGTCAAAACTGGATGACAAGCTCTCATAGGACAGGTGGACCATATGACAGGTAAAGTCACCACAGGCAGAATGATCAAAAGGAAGGTCTCACGAATCGGAACAAAGAAAAGATGAGTAAGAAGGAAATGGACAGAGAATTGGAGGCAGAGATCAGCGCAGTCCTTTGAAGATGGTGGAAACAGTGGAGCAATGCTGAGCAAAGCCAGATTGACCCACCCCTGGTCAGATGCTCTTGTGCAGTGAGAAACCGCGTGCAACCTAGCCCAGAACAGCAAGTATTGGCTTCCTGTGGCTATGTTAACTACCATAAGTTCAAAACCACAAAAAAGAATACTTTTCCATAATTCAAATGGCTAACAATTCAAAAGCAAGGTGTTACCAAGGCTACACTTCCTGTAGCTGTAGGATTACTTCTTTGCCAGTTTTAGATTCTGATAGCATGCTTCAGCTTTTGTCCACATCACTCCAATTTGACTCCATTTTTCCATGGATCTTTCTGCTTTGTTCCCCTGTTCTCCTCTATTTGTCCCATATAAAAATACTTGTCATTAGATTTAGGGCCCAGTTGGATAATCTAGAATGACCTCATCATGAAATCCTTAAATTATATTTTTTACAAAGGCTCCTCTTCTAAATGAGGCCACAATTATAAGTTCTAGTAGTTAAGACATGGGCACACATTTAAAGTAGCCACCAACCTACCTATTAACAAAAATGAAAGTGAGGACTGTGAAGGTAACTCAGTTTGCATGCTGTACAGAAAGAGGGCATGATTTCAAGCATGAAGAGCTGAGTTCAGATCCCTACTGATCATGTCAAAATAGTAATAGTAATAATAATAATAATAATAATAATAATAATAATAATAATAATAAAGCTCAGTATAGTAGCATAGTGGTATGTGCTTGTAATTCCAGTGTTAAGAGACAGAAATTTTTCAGTAGTGAACAGGCTAGCCAATCTACCAGATTCACTAAGTAACCTTGTCTCAAAAAATAAACTGAAGAAGTGATGAAGAAGGGCATTCTGATATCAACCCTTCATTTCAACACACACATGGATAGACAAGCATGTCTGTATACACATGTATACATCAGAGAGAGAGAGAGAGAGAGGGAGGGAGAGAGAGAGGGGGGGAGGAGGGAGAGAGAGAGAGAGAGAGAGAGAGAGAGAATAAATGTAGCCCTAACTAGAATAAATTTCTAAAGTTTAAAAGAAAAAGAAAATTAATACAAAAGAAATCTATAAGATTCCAGAATATTTATTAAAGAAAATTAGCATTTTCTGAGGAAATCTATTCTCATGCAGAGAGAAGTTACCTTTTTAAATAACTTTTTTGAGATTATAATATAGTTACAACATGCCCCTTTCCTTTTCCTCATTCCAGCCCCTCTCATGGATCAACACCTTTGCTCTTTCAAATTCATGGTATTTTTTTATTAAGTGCGGTTACATGTATAAAGACTGTCATACATATGTATACACATGTGTGCATACTCCTAAGTATATAAATACAAGTAACTCAGTCTGTATGATGCCCAGCTGGTATCCTAACCATAAATGACAGGAGGACTACAAATCCAGCACTACACAGAGGGGAAGGACTCTGGCATTGTCAGGATCTTTCTCTCCCATCACAATTTATCTTAGACTCATCATAGCATATATTTATGGATGGAGTTTATATATAGCTTACCTGTCTAAGAGCACGGTTCATTCCATATAAAATGTGACATCTTCTAAGGGAGCTCATAGTCTAATCATCTTAGTTTTCTACTAACTTAATTGTTATCTCTTAGACTGAAAAGCTCTCATTAACGAGACCCTTCTGTTTGTGAGTGCATATAAAGTAACCAAGAAATTATTTCAGTAGATAAAGCAGTAAGTGCCTAAATTTGATATGCCTAGCCCCAAAGGCAATAAAGACATCACCACATCTGACAGGCTCAAGAATTATGCCTTTTCCCTTTAAGACATTATACATAGAAACCAGAATTTGGAAATTTATACCAAATTATATTTTAAAAATATGTAGTCCAACTGCTACATGCCCTGTTCCTCATCCTAGTATTTTGTTTTTCAAAGCAAGATTCACATGAAGAAATAAATCCCAGAACAATACTTGGAATAATTCAATCAACTGGCATGGGTCTGCTTGCCTTTTCCCTTCCCTGGCTCCATTTGGGAGCTAAGAGGCAATTAGTGCTGTCTCTATGCACTCTGGTGAACCACATAAGAACTCAATTCTGAAAGTCCAACTGTTGCTCACTTGCACCAATTAAAGGACTATGCTTAAATCTGCTCCAGGCCATATTTTAGAAATGGGCCTTTGCAAGCAAAATTCTCAGAAGTAGAAAGGCAGTGAAAATTAATTAGTACTATTCCTAGGTAGCAGCAAGAATGCTGAAATTCCACTGTGCTTTATGATGCTCGGCTGGGACTTGAAGCCTTGCTCAGACAGCACACTATCTCACCTATTTTTAATTCTTACAAGTGACAGACACTGGCAGGTCAGTTCGGGCAAAGTAAAACTCAAAAGTCACGAAAGTAAAAGTTAGGTTATTGTAATATACATGGTCTTAACCTTTGGCTTTAGAAGAGGTCTGGATATCAAAAATGACTCTTCAAGCAAGGCTATGGAATCTGTTTCTAAGTTGTCAGTGGTGGCGTGACATTTAATGGTGTCAAAATGAAAAGTACCCCTTGGGTCTAGTTTTATGTGACCTGTTGTTAAATGTCAAAATAAATGTTGTCATATGTTCAACCACTTAGGCTTTCTTCCCCAGTGCAAAACTTCCTAACTCTAACCTGTTTCATACTGCTCCTTCCCCAAACATAGGAAAAATGGCACCATTCTAAATTGGTCCATCCTGTAGATGGAAAGCAGCAATATCTTAATTATAAAGTACTGCAATCGCTAAAATAAAAATTGCTTCCGTTGTAATATTTGCTTTGACGTACGGCCACCCAATGATATCATCTCCTTGGCACCTTGTAGTCAAACAGACTATGAGGAAATTATCTCCTACCAAGTTTTAAAGACAAATTGAGAGTCCCTAACAGACAGCTGCCTGGGACGGCCTTCACACCCAGGGAGGAGTCAAGGCCTAATAGAATGATGGGATTTCTACAAGCAAACTTGGTTCTCCTTCCATTCTCTCTCTCTCTCTCTCTCTCTCTCTCTCTCTCTCTCTCTCTCTCTGGCTCTTGGGTCCTCTTGGATCCCCAAACTGGCTTCTCTTTTGCAATGACCTCTGCTAGCTACCCTATATCCACTTGGCCTTTAATTTATTAGAAGGCCCCAGTCTTTGAACATCTCTTCTTAATGCCCTTTGTGCTACTGACAATTAAATCCAAGACTTCAAAGACACCACTCAAGTGTTCTACCACAGAGGTGCAGACTCAGCTTTGGGTCTGCTTTCCTTTGTGCTTACACTTTCAGTAGTTTCCCTTGTCTTCTGTCTTTAATTCTATCTACCACAGGCAACTCTTAAATAGAGACATACTGTCTAAGAGACAGATAATTGATTGCAGATACCTCCTCATTACTGCCACTTCAGTATATCAATAGGCATTTACATCTTTTCTTTGCACACTCTAAGCCTCATCAGTAAGATCTGTAAAAACACATCTGCAGTACTGTCAGATTACAACCAGAATCCTATTGTTTTTCTCGTTCTCTTCTATATCACCCTGGTATAGCTACCAAATTTTAGGGACAGTATTCTCATTGGTCTGTCTCTGCTCTTGACCATTCAATCTGTGAGACAGTCAGAGTGGTCACTATAGTATGTATCATTTCTCTGCAAAAATATTCTACTGGTCCACAAAATAGCAACTCAAGTCCTTGTATTGACCTATAAGGCCCTCTATAATCTAGATCATTATATGGTCCCTAACATTATCTCCTATAAGAATATTCCTCCTTCTTTCTAGACACAGTGTCTCAGCAACTTGGCCACCATAGGCCCAAGACAGAGCATTTGCACAGACTGTCCTTCCTGGTCTGGAATATTCTTTTCCTTAGATACCTGCCTGTTTCATTCCCTGAACCTTATCTTTCAAATGGTGTCTTTACAGTGAGGTCTTCCTTCTCCATAGATTACCAAATGATACCCTCTCCCATATGCCACACATCCCACTAGCTGTCTTTATCCCAGAGTACTTATCGCCAGTATATTATTCACTTCCTACTTTGTTAAAATCTGTCCTGCTGGTATATAAAGGTCTGCCTATTCTGTGAAATTAGGAGTTATGGTCATCCTATTTTCTATTCTATCCCAGATACCTAGACCAGAATACCAATATTATCATGAGCAATAACCAATAAACATCACTTGAACATATGGATTTGATTCCCTGGGTCAATTAGTCAATTAGAGTATATATACAAGGGGAATGGAGAGATAGCTTAGTGGTTAAGAACACTTGATGCTTTTGCAGAGAACCTAGGTTTGGTTCCCAACACCCACATAGCAGCTGTCAATATCTTTAAGTGCAGTCTCAGGGGATCCTCCACCATCTTCTGGGATGCTTGGGCATGGCATGCACATGGTGCATAGATATGCATGAAAGTAAAGCACTAGAACACAAACTTAAACAAATCTTTAAATATGTATATACACAAGGTAAAAACCATTGAATAAAATGAATCTTCAGGTGACTGTTCAGTTATTTGAATTGATAAAAGGAGAGGAATAAAAACAAAATATGTTAGCACTAAAACAATAACGTCAAGAATGAGAAATAGTTGTCTGGGCATCGGTGTCTCTAGCACCTTGGTCTCTACAAAAGAAACAAAGCCAATTCTGTAGGCCTGGTGCTTTTTCCAACTTACAAAGCTTATGATGATACACTACTGACAATTCAATTTCCATATGAAAAAGTGAATTATGCAAATAAACAAAATGACTAAGTCTAGTTATTCCTTTTATCTAGTAGTTCACTGCCAATAGAAACAGAAAAGACTCAATAGAAGGAAGGTGAGTAACATCATAGGAGGAAAACTTGGCTCAGCAATGGATTCATAGTCATGCTTGCCCTTTTGACTCTGAAGTCTGGCCTTCCTTGCCACTCATTTCTTTCAATTGATTAGGAAAGCTATCTCTACAGGAAATTATTAAGTCAAGAAAGCCACCTCTACCTGTATTTTTATATTTTTATTCTAAGATGTATTTTACTTTGACAGGATTTCTCAGATGAAAGCAGAGTTCTAGACAGTTACCACGCACAAGTCTAATTAAATATTTGAGAAAGTGAGTCTTTTGACCCAGAAAAAAAGCTCAAAAATATGCAGTCATCTCCAAAAATGTAAACCAAAAATTTCATATTGTCAATTGTTTGTATAGATGTCTAAAATGGTTCAACAAATACTAATCAACACATATTCTGTAGTGGCAGGGTTGGATGGGAGAAGCCAGAGTTTTGGTTTTACACAATGGTGACTCAAATTCCATCCCAAATGATTCGGGGAGATACAAATATGGAAATGAATGGTAAGTGGCTCCATTTCAAAGTATTGTACTTATATGTCAAACTATGGGGAGAAGTAGGAGGAGCGCTTCTACTTAGTTCCCAAGCTGGGGAGCAAATGCAATTGCTAAACTATAGTAAAACCATAACTGTTGAACCACTCAAAAATTCCTCTCACCCTACCTGTTATTAAATAATATCTTTGGAAACAGTATGATACTTATCTTCTAAGCCACAGCTTTTAGGAAGAATAACAAGAACTTCAGAGAATCCAATGGACTTTTCTTAGTTCTCTTTTTGAAAACTGACCAGGCATGAATTCTTTGCTCTCTGCATTTATGTCACAGCAACTGATAACCACAGTGGCTAGCTGATTTGTAGCTAGCTATCCCCTACAAATAGGACTCCTGAATCTATGGTGCAGGAATGCAGCAATTAACTGCTTTTTAAGAGCCTGACATGCATATCCAGTCAGGCTACTTGTATATTCCTATTGTTTATGTCAAAAATCTTGTAATCTAACTTGTATAGAGTGGTGACCTGTGTTTTCCCTTTTATCTCTATAGTCATTTTATGCTACACTTTTTGTACTCTGTTCTCTCAGTGTATTTGTTCATCTGAAGATTCTTGCAGAGGTCTTTGATCACCATCACTGCATACTCTACCTGTAATTTATAAATAGTAAAATGCCTGCTTACCTTGTCTCAGCAAACGAAAGTAAATGTGGTTTCTTCTCAAATCATCTACTGATACAACCCACTTCTCCAAACCATAAGAATGAATACTCTAATCTCTCTGATTAAGCTCAGCTCCTATAAACCTGATGTAGTTTGAAATCAACCTCCTCCCTCCCACCACTACCGCTGCACTGCAGAAGTTTTTGGCACTGTCTATAGATGCCTCCATTCAGAGACATTAAAAGAGCCTCCATAACAGTCGTGAATTTTAACCTCCAATCTAGTGTGGTAAGCACTCAACAGAAATCAAAGCTTTAAGATTATGAAAGGAAGCTAACATTTTATTGAATGCCTGCAAAATGAAAAGGTCTTCATAGACATTATCTCACTTAATCATTTATTCATGAGTAATCTATTAACTGTCAGACAATTGACAACAATCAAAATAGAGAATGTTCTTACTATATTCACATAGCTTACAATTGAATGTGAAAGTCACATGCCTTTTTAAAAAGTCAATGAGATGATACCTAATGGTATGGTACTCTGCTATACTTATAGATTGGTACCTAACCCAATTTTCATCAGAGAGACTTCATGCAGCAACTAATGGATACAGTTGCAGAGACCCCATAGCCAAACACACTAGGCAGACTTTGGATAATCCTGCTGAAGAAGGGGAAAAGGATTGTAGGAGCCAGAGGGTTCAAAGACACCACAAGAAAGCCTACAAAATCAACTAACTTGGGCCGACAGGGGCTCACTAAGACTGGACCAACAATCAGGGAGCCTGCATGGGTCTGAGCTAGGCCATCTATTTATATGTTGTAATTATATAGCTTGGTAGTTTTGTGGGACTCCTAACAGAGGGATCAGGGGGTGTTTCTGATGCTTTTGCCTGCTTTTGGGACCCTTGCCCTCTTACTGGGTTGCTTTGTCCAACCTTAATATCAGGACAGGTGCCTAATCTTCTTGCAACCTGATATGCCATGCTTGATTGATATCCATGGGAGGGCTGCTCTATTCTGAAGGGACACAGAGGATGAACAGATGGGGAGGGAGGAGGTTGGGGAGGGGATGGAGGAGATGGAAGGCAAAAGGAAGAGAGGGAAACTATGGTTGGGATGTAATGTATGTGAGAGCAAGTTAATGAAAAATATTGAGCAAAATGAAAAGGAAAAAAATCTGAGTAAACTTATGTTCCAAAAAACAAAACAGAAAATTATCTGCCTCTGCTTTGAGGTACAATGCAATAAGTCACAGCAAAGAAAGACTCCTGTGGTGTTAACTGCTTAAACATGACTACATCATAGAAACCATATGATGAACGAAACTTCTAAGGCTTACACAGTCATTCCAAGTCCTGCAATGCACAAAAGAATACAGAAAACTCTACAAACAGAAGAAAAAGGTCCAGCATAGCAACAGAAAGGCATGAAAAAAATGAGGAAAAGAGAATGGGCTCAGGTGTGCTAATATAAATAAATTTTACTTCATATGTAATAGTAATACTTCTTTACAGAATGCATATTAAATAAAAATAATAAAACAAAAGGTGGTCTAAATTCTCTATGGGGATATGGCAAAATAATAATTTGTATTACAGTCATGTAATCCATATATGTATGTTAGAAACTCTAGGGTAACCTCTCAAGTATAACTAAAGAAAGTACCTGGGTAGTGGTGGCACACACCTTTGATCCCAGCACAGGCACAGGCAAGTGGATCTTTGAGTTCAAGGACAGATTGATCTATAAAGTAAGTTCCAGGGTAGTCAGGACCACAGAGAAACCCTGTCTCAAAATAAAAATGTCTAACCAAGTACCAGTAGGCAAATTTCTATCACTATTAATTTGGAGGAAGAGGGGTCTGGAGAATGAACCTAGAGCTTTGTACCCTATAGCTTGCTTTGCCACTGGGCTATACAACTAGTCTCCAATATGTTCCTAAATTAATTCAAATGAGAGTAAGAATGACTCTCAAAAAAGAAAATAGAGTTAAAAGACATTCTTTCCAATTTTAAAATTTACGACAAAGTCATAGGAGTTAAGACACTGTAATATAGTGTCTCTCACTGTAAAGAGAGATTAATGGAAGGTAATTGAGAGCCAGTTTGGCAATTCTGTAAAATAGTAAACATGGCCACTTATAATCTCAGGAGTCCTTCTCTTAGCTATATACCCAAAGGAATTAGAAACATACACCTTTAACATAGATTTTTCAAGTCTGGCGAGATGGGTTAGACAATGAAGGTGCTTGCAGCCAAACCTGATATTGTGAGTTCAATTCATAGGACCCACATGATGGAAGGAAAGAACCAGCTCCCACAAGTTGGCCTCTAACTTCATAGACATACACATACATACACACAAGATAAGTGTGCTATAAATTTTAAAAATGCAAAAGAACACAAAACGGTAACTTTGTTATTTAAAAAGAGAAAATAAATCATTCAAACATTAGCCAGAGAAAGCCTGGCTGTCATAATTCTGTAAGTATCAAATAAAGTAAATTGTGATAAAAAGCAACTTTTTGTACTGAAAAGAAAGTCAATATTATAAAGATATAAGGTACTGAAAATCAAACCCATAGTTTCCCTGCATGCTAGGCAAACATTCTACCAATGCTCCCATCCTCCACAGCACTCATATTTTTCTCCTTGGCATGTGGACCTTTCATTTTGGGGAATACTGGTTTTTCTTGCTAACTAAGAGGCCATCTGGTAACCAGTTATTATTCAGCTACACTGTGCATTACACTTATTTCGATCCTGACTGAGCTACTCTGAGAGGATAAGATGAAGACGATCTCTTCTTCATTACACATTTGTTGCCATCCCATTTTCATTTATTGCTTTCTCAACTTCTAAAATACTGTATTATCTTTAGTAATCTTTGTATTTGATCATTGTTCTTCAGCCATAAACTTGGTGGGAAGAGAGTAACCAGTTACCTATTGTTTTAATCAAAAACCTGTTATTTATGAGTTGATTCTGCCTCCCACTCAAACTGTTCACTATCCAGCACTGAATTGTGTCAATCATAAAAACCCTCCAAATCACTGTGGAGGGCTGGAGAGATGGCTCAGCAGTATAGAGCACTGGTTTTCTTCTAGAGGTCCTGAGTTCAATTCTCACTATTCACATAGTGGTCTACAACTGTCTATAACGGTCATCTTATAAGATTTCATACACCCTTTGGTGTACAAATGTACATACATCCAAAACATCCATAAAAATAAATAAGTCGTTTTTAAAAGTTCAGTGTGAATATGTTACAATTGTGTAGGTTGGTCTTCAGGTAGGTCTCCTAACAACAGGAGCAGGAGCTGTCTCTGACTCTGTTACCTGCCTTTGGTACCCTTTCCCTTAACTGGACTGCCTTATCTAGGAGAAGATGTGCCTAGTCTTAACTGCAACTTGACATGACAGAGCTGGTCGATAACCTTGGGAGATCTCCTTTTTCTGAAGAGAAACAGAAGAGGATTGGATTCTGGGGGAGAAGGTGGGAAACTGAAGTTAGGATGTAAAGTCAATTAATTAATTTTTTAAGAGTTCAATATGGAAAACTCTCTGGACCATAGTTTGGGGTACTCCTTTGAATTCTGAGCATGTTCTATCAGCTCTATCCAAATCAAATTCTGAAGTTTGCTACAATCACATTTTACAGCCAAAAGATCAGAATGATAGTTGACAAGGATTTAATACAAGTATATATTCATTTTATGGAACAACTAAACCTATCTTTCACAATTTAAGCTATTATGGCCCTTGGTAATTTGTCATCACAATCAAAACTCTGGGTAGTTGGAACCTGAAGTGAACTCACATAAGCTGTTTCCTAGTGATTGGAGGGTATTATTTTGGCAATGCAACTTTGAAGTAACACATGAAAGTAAAAGCCTTGGGTAATTTGATGTTAAAATCACAGACAAGAGAAGATGAAGTGTTAAAAGCCTATGCTTAAGAGTTACATAAACCTGGGCCCAAGTTCGGCAGGTTCCAAGCTGTTGACTTTGAGCAAAGTGACCAGTTTGAGTCTCATCTCCTCATCTATAAAGTGAAAAGAGGAAAAAAATAAAGTTCAAAATTCCAAGAGAGTGAAAAACGAATAACATGTAAAAATGCCCAGCACCTGGTTCTAAGAGTTGGGAACAGCCCAGTTGTTTCACGTACCTGAAGTAAGTGTCAGGAGTTGTTAATCACACACTTTCCTTCCATTAACTGGAACCACTACTTGCATTACTTTAGCAGTTCTCTTACTTTCTCTATTTCATTACTTTCTCTCTATTTCATTGAGTTCAGTTGTGAAAATCATTCTGTGAGGCAAACGTGAACATAGGAGCTAACCACAAGAGCTATACAGTCTTGAACATTTGGACTTGGATTTGATGAAGTTGTTCCTCTTCAACTTAGTAACCATGCGACTTTGGACAAGTTATAAAACCCCTTAAGTAGCAGTGTCATGATATCCGAGGTTATGTAATTCCCACTTCCTGGCACTCTGGGAAGAACTTGAAGTCATTATATAAAGTTCTTCACACATAGCAGTGCTCGATGGTTAACCATTTCCTTCTCTCTCCCAATTTAATAGGAATACGAAAATGCTTTTATATTACTTTATCAGGTATTAAATCTAAAAAACAAGACTTATAGGGAAAAATCATAGAAAAACTAAAACAACATCCTAAAAGAAGCAAACAGTATAAAATGAGATTTTTATTTCAGGATTTTGAAGTGTTACTCTTGAAAATGGTGCTATTTTTACTTGAATGTGGTGTTATTTCTCAATTTATTCATTTGATGACTGTTTCAATAGTGTTTCATTGGGGTTGTGTTTACTGAATGAATGCATATTGTGACATTTGAAAAAATCATTTATATAGGCCCCATGTTGGCCAAATGTAGAGACTTCAGGCAAGCAGAATAAGAAATCAACCCAGTAGTTAATTTCAACAAGCCTCAAATGCCAGTTCCCAGAAATGTTCTAACTGGCTTCCCAGAACTCTGCGGCATGATTTGACCTTGTACAGAAAATTGTTCACAGTTGTTTTCAGCTCCCCCTTCATTCATTCCAAACTATTTTTTTCTTAATCTTTTCATCTGCTAACCCTGAGAATTGCAACTTTAAATTACCCTGCAGTGAAGAATACGGGTTAGACAATAAAAGATATTTCAGATAGGAGGGTTCTGCTGATGAATTTCACAGAATTGTAATAATAGTTAACAATAGCATATCATGGGGCTAGAGACACTAGTAGTTAGGGTACTTGTTGCTCTTCCAGAGGACCTGGGTTCAATTGTTCAAACCTACAAGTCAGCTCACAGCTCTCTACAACTCCAGTTCCAGGAGATCCAAAGCCCTCTTCCAGCCTCTGTGGGCACTGCTTTCATGTTGTGCATAGACATACTTGTAGGCAAAACTGAACCAAGCAAAAAGGTTGTAGGGGCCAGAAATGGCTAATGACTCCAAGGAAAAGACATCTTCCAGACACAATAGTATTGGTACTCACATGAAGTCACAGAGATTGTGGTGGCATGCACATGACTGGTGCAGGTTCAAACCAGACAATATCAGCCCTGAGAAGGGGAAATAGACACAAAATTTCACCTCTAACCAAGAGGCTATTTATACTGGTCTGGTCATGATAGTACATGATTTTGATTTCAGCATTCAGGAGGCAAAGGCATGTGGATCTCTGTGAGTTCCAGGCCAGCCAGGGCTACACACAGAGAAACCCTGTATCAAATGAAGAAGAAGAAGAAGAAGAAGAAGAAGAAGAAGAAGAAGAAGAAGAAGAAGAAGAAGAAGAAGAAGAAGAAGAAGAAGAAGAAGAAGAGGAGGAGGAGGAGGAGGAGGAGGAGGAGGAGGAGGAGGAGGAGGAGGAGGAGGAGGAGGAGGAGGAGGAAGGAGGCAGAGGAAGGAGGCAGAGGAAGGACGGGAGGAAGAAGAGAAGAGGAGGGAAGAAGGAGGAGGAGGAGCTATTTGAAATTGACACCTGCCAGAGAAAGAAAAATCAGTTTTCTCAGGTGAAATGTCCCTGATCATATTAACCACACTCCAGAAAAGGCCCAGTGACTGGGAGTAGTTAGCTAACACCAAATTAACTCCATGTTTTTTGTTTTATTTTGGTATTTTTGCCCTAGTTGCTTTTGTTTTGATTTTAATTTCTTTTGAAAGACAGAGAAAAGAATGTGAATTTGGGTGGGTATGAATGTAGGGAGGATATGAGAGGAAGTAGGGGAATGAAAATACTATGACCAAAACATATTGAATAAAATAATTATTAATTATTTATCTTATAGTTGAGGTTATACTATAACTATATATAGTTATATATAACTATATATACTATAATTGCATTATTTCTCCTTCTCTCTCTTCCCTCTGAACATTTCCATATACCCCTCCTTGCTCTTTTCAAATCCATGGCTCTTTGCTCATCAATTGCTTTTATGCATAAATGTATAAGTAAATACAAAGATACTTCTAGATATGACCTGCTCAATCTCTGCATTATATATATAAATATATATATTTGCAGGACTATTTGGTATTGGTTAACCAATTCATGTGTTCTTCTCTAAGACTATTTCTACTTCTCTCAACAATCCTTAGTTGCCTGTAACTCTTAATGTGGGTTTGAGGTCTCATGAACTTTCTTCTCTCCACTTTGGCATGTCTATTGGTGTTATCCTTGTTAATAATGTATTTATGAGGCAATGTTAGTAAGACTTTATGAATGTAGCTTCTGACATTACTAGGAAATGCAACCTCACAGTAAACTCCATGATCTTCTCACTCTTACAGTCTTGTGTCCCATCATCAGAAATGTTCCCTAAGCTTTAGGTGTGTGTGTGGGGAGGGGTTGTATACGTAGCCACTGGAACTGGAATCCACAAATGTTTAATTGGTTGTGGTTTTCTATAATGATCTCTGTCTGCTGTAAAAGAGAAGATTCATAGATAAGGTGTGAAATCAGCACTTATCTTCAGATATAAGGACAAATACTTAGAGTGTGGTTAGGGATTATGCTGGTTTAGTAAAGTAGTTGTAAGTTCTCCCCCAAGATCTATGACTTTACTAGTCCTTGGGAGTTGGATAGGTTTCTAGTACCAGGAATAGTTTCCCTCTTGTTGAAAAGTTCTTGAGTCCAACTGTTGGTCGGCACCAAGGTATCATGCCACACTGGTCATTCTTGTGGTTCATAGGCATAATAGCTAAGTAAGGACATGAGTTGCTTCCCACCTTTGGAAACTTGCATGGCATTTCATTTGAACTTCTGGTACCATGAAAGCTAGTCCTCAGAGAGCAGATATTCTGATAAGTTCCAGGTTAAAGGTTTTTGGGTCCTGTGTGGCAAATGCATACTGTCTTAAACCATAGAGACTTACTTTCTACCCCTTGAAGAACAACCAAGAGCAATAAAAATAGTCTGAAATGTTTTAGTAGCCTCTCAAAAGCTCTGACCAACAACTCTAAAAAGAGCTTCTCTGCTACATATGCAGCTGGAGCCATGAGTCGCACCATTTGTATTCTTTGGTTGGTGGCTTAGTCCCTGGGAGCTCTGAGGGTACTAGTTAGTTCATATTGTTGTTCCTCTCTTGGGGATGCAAACCCCTTCAGCTCCTTGGGTCCTTTCTCTAGCTTCTTCATTGGAGAACCTGTGCTCCGTCCAATGGATGTCTGTGAGCATCCACTTCTGTATTTGTCAGGCACTGGCAGAGCCTCTCAGGAGACAGCTATATTAGGCTCCTGTCAACAAGCTTTTGTTGACATCAACAATAGTGTCTGGGTTTGGTGGTTGTTTATGAGATGGATCCCCAGGTGGGGCAGTCTCTGGATGGTCATTCCTTCAGTCTCTGCTCCACACTTTGTCTCTGTAACTCCTTCAATGTGTGTTTTGTTCCCCCTTCTAAGAAGGACTGAAGTATCCACACTTTGGTCTTACTTCTTCTTGAGTTTCATTGGCAGAGGATGGCCTAGACGGTCATCAATGGGAGGAGAGGCCCTTGGTCCTATGAAGGTTCTATGGCCCAGTGTAGGGGAATGCCAGGACCAGGAAGCAGGAGTAGATGGGTTAATGATGGGGGGGGGGGGTTTCAGAGGGAAAACCAGTAAAGGGGATAACATTTGAAATGTAAATAAACAAAATATCTGATAAAAAATGTATAAAACAGAAAAAAAAATAATAGTAAAAATTTACCAGACTTAAAAAAGAGAGAGAGGAAAAAAAGCTCCTCATGTCTAGTGTTGAAATTTGTGTTAGATGAACTTTGACTCTTAAAGGGAGTATTGTCAGCACAAATAAATTTTTTTAATTTGAACTATATAGTGTATTTATACACAGAAGTACATGTATTATTGATTTTAAGTAGATAGTTAATAATATGATTCCTTAGAGCTTTTTCAGACATCTTTACTGTTGATTTACTCTCCTTCCCCTATTGTATTTATCTCCATCTCACGCCCTAATTATAAAACTCTGTTTTTCATTAGTTTATTTATTCACTTTAGAACCTCCCTGCTTTCCTCCAAGTTCCACCCTCATAGCCCCTCCCACATTATCCATGCCCTTCTCTGAGGAGAAGGGATAGCCCCTCTTGGATACCACCCCACCCTAGCACATCTAGTCCCAGAAGACTGAGCACATTCTCTCCCACTGAAGCCAGACAAGGCAGCTCAGCTAGAAGAAGGGGACCCAAAGGCTGGCAACAGAGTCTGAGCTAGCCCCTGCTCCAGTTGTTAGGGGGCCCACATAAAGACCAAGCTGTACATCTGCTATGCATTTGTAGGAGGCCCAGGTCCAGACCATGCATGCTCTTTGGTTGGTGGTTCAGTCTCCGTGAGCCCCCAAGTGCTCAGGTTAGTTGGCTCTGAAAAAATGCATGGAAAAATTTAACTAATATTCTAAAATCTAGCATGATAAGAGCAAAAAAGTGTCATAGTGATACAAAATTGTAACGGATCTTCTCCAAGCCTATATCCAACAAAAGAACTAATATCCAAAGTATATAAAGAGCCCAAGAAATTAAAAATCAATAAGTCAAATAATCCAATTTAAAATGGGGTACAGAGCTAAACCTAGAATTTTCAACAGAGGAATTTTTTTCCAATTTTTTATTAGGTATTTACTTCATTTACATTTTTGGGTTTTTTTAATTAGGTATTTTCTTCATTTACATTTCAAATGCTATCCCAAAAGTCACCCATACCCTCCCCTACCCACCCACTCCCACTTCTTGGCCCTGGTATTCCCCTGTACTGAGGCAGATAAAGTTTGCAAGACCAAGGGGCCTCTCTTCCCAATGATGGCTGACTAGGCCATCTTCTGCTACATATGCAGCTAGAGATATGAGCTCTGGGGTTACTGGTTAGTTCATATTGTTGTTCCACCTATAGGGTTGCAGACCCCTTTAGCTCCTTGGGTACTTTCTCTAGCTCCTCCATTGGGGGCCCTGTGTTCTATCCAATAGCTGACTGTGAGCATCCACTTCTGTGAGGCTATGCTGGTGCCTGGCAAACACAGAGGAATCTTTAATGGCCTAGAAGCACATAAAGAAAAGTTCAACTTCCTTAGTCATCAGGTAAATTCAACTCAAAACAACTCTGAGATTTCATCTTATACCCATCAGAATGTCTAAGATCAAAAACTCAATTGACAGCACATTCTGGCTATGGTGCGGAACAAGGGATAACATCCTCCATTGCTGGTGAAAGTACAAACTTGTACAACCACTTTGGGAATCAATCTGGTGGTTTCTCAGAAAACTGGTAATAGTTCTACCTCAAGACCCAGCTACACTACTCCTAGGGCATATACACAAAGGATGCTCTATGATAATACCACAGGGACACTTGCTCAACTATGCTCATAGCAGCTTTATTCATAATAGCCAGAAACTAAAAGCAACCCAGATATTCTTCAGCCAAAGAATGCATACAGAAAATACTACTCAACTATTATAAACAAGGATATCAGGGGCTGGAGAGATGGCTTAGTGGTTAAGAGCACTGACTGTTCTTCTAGAGGTCCTGAGTTCAATTTCCAGCAACCACATGGTGGCTCACAACCATCTGTAATGGGATTTGATGCACTCTTCTGGTGTATATGAAGAAATGGACAGTGTACTCACATATATAAAAATTTTTAAATTACATCATAAAATTTGAAGGCAATTGAATAGAACTGGAAAATATCATTATGAGTGAGGAAACTCAGACCCAGAAAGGCATACATGGTATGTACTCATAAGTCATATTAGCTATAAAATACAGGATAATCATGCTAAGATCCACAGACCCAAATAAGCTAATTAACAAGGAGGGCCTTGGGGAAAATAAAATAGATATCAGAGGTTGATTGGTGGGAGAGGGAAACAGGGTGGGAACAATGTGTGAGGAGAGCAAGTGTCTGGGGAAGGGGGAAAGGGCTGGGAGACAGAAGATAAAATCAATGGGGCAGGCATCTCTGGGACAAGTGGTAGACCAGGGATAGAGGAGGCTACTGGGAGGTTATGATGTGACCCTCTCTGAGACTCCTAGCAGCGGAGGATATGGAGCTTGCAATGGTCGCCTCCTGTAGCAAGACAGAACTTCCAGTGGAGGCTGAGGGACAACCACCCATCCACCCACAAAACCTTCAATGCAAAATTTGCTCTCCCTAGAAGATGTGCAGGGATAAATATAGAGCAGAGGTCAAGGGGATGGCTAATCAATGATTGGCCCAACTTAAAACCCACCCCTTGGGAAAGCGCCAACCTCTGACACTATTAATAATACTTTGCTATGCTTGCTAGACAGGAGCTTAACACAACTGTTATCTGCGAGGATTCGTCCAGCAGCTGATGGAAACATGCATAGTTCCACAGCTAAACATTAGGCAGAGCTCAGGGATTCTTGTGGAAGTCAGGGGAAGGATTGATGGAGCCAGAGTGGATCAAAGAAAGGGGATCAAGGACATCACAAGAAGACCTACCGAAGCAGCTAACCTGGGCCCAAGTGGGTTCACAGAGACAGAACCATCAACCAAAGAGCATGCATGGTTTGGACTTAAGCCCAATACACATATGTAGCAGATATGCATCTTGGTCTTCATGTAGGTCCCTTAACAATTGGAGTAGAGGGCAACTATAACTCAGATCTGTTGCCTGACTTTGATTCCTTTCCCCTAACTGAGCTGCCTTTTCTGGACTCAGAAAAGTCAGAGAGGATGTTCTTAGTCCTGATGCTACTTGAGATACCAGGGCATGTTGGTACCCTGAGGAGGTAATGCCCCAACATGCAGGCCTAAACAACGAGGGTCTAGAGGGAGGGAGTGAGAATGGATGGAACGAGAGATGTGAAGGAAGGAGACCTAACTGAGATCTGCTAGGACTCATTTATTTTAAAAAGCACTCAGCTTATAAAGCTGCAAAACACAGTTACAAAGTGGAATCAGTTGCTCAAGTACATGACAAGGTAGATGGAAAGTGCTTAGCAACCAGTTGAATAAAAGGAAAGTTCTAACCACAAGGTGTCTTTTTTTAATTAGGTATTTTCTTCATTTACATTTCCAATGCTATACCAAAAGTCCTCCATACCATCTCCCCAATTCCCTTACCCACCCACTCCCACTTCTTGGCCCTGGCATTCCCCTGTACTGAGGCAGATAAAGTTTGCATACTGAGGCAGATAAAGTTTGCAAGACCAATGGGCCTCTCTTTTCAATGATGGCTGATTAGGCCATCTTCTGCTACATATGCAGCTAGAGACATGAGTTCTGGGGGGTACTGGTTAGTATATATTGTTGTTCCAACTATAAGGTTGCAGACCCCTTTAGCTCCTTGGGTACTTTCTCTAGTTCCTCCACTGGGGACCCTGTGATCCATCCAATAGCTGACTGTGAGCATCCACTTCTGTGTTTGCTAGGCCCCGGCATAGCCTCACAAGAGACAGCTATATCTGGGTCCTGGCAAGGATGTGGAGAAAGAGGAACACTCCTCCATTCTTGGTGGGATTGCAAGTTTGTACAACCACTCTGGAAATCAGTCTGGTGGTTCCTCAGAAAATTGGACATAGTACTACCGGAGGATCCCGCAATACCTCTCCAGGCATATATCCAGAAGATGTTCCAACTGGTAAGAAGGACACATGCTCCACTATGTTCATAGCAGCCTTATTTATAATAGCCAGAAGCTGGAAAGAACCCAGATGTCCCTCAACAGAGGAATGGATACAGAAAATGTGGTACATTTACACAATGGAGTACTACTCAGCTATTAAAAAGAATGAATTTATGAAATTCCTAGGCAAATGGATGAACCTGGAGGGCATCATCCTGAGTGAGGTAACCCAATCACAAAAGAACTCACATGATATGTACTCACTGATAAGTGGATATTAGCCCAGAAACTTAGAATACCCAAGATTCAAGATACAATTTGCAAAACACATCAAACTCAAGAAGAATGAAGACCAAAGTGTGGATACTTTGCCCCTTCTTAGTATTGGGAACAAAACACCCATGGAAGGAGTTACAGAGACAAAGTTTGGAGCTGAGATGAAAGGATGGACCATCTAGAGACTGCCATATCTGGGGATCTATCCCATAGTCAGCCTCCAAACTCTGACACCATTGCATAAACCACAAGGTGTCTTAAGGAAGGTTCTAACCACAAGGTCTCAAGGCTGGAAGGCTCCAACCACAGGGTTTCTTAACTATATTCTGTGAAGAGAAAAACAAATCTCTTAAAAGCAGAAGTTAGAAATTATAATTGTAAAATAAGTAATGGCCCATGGACAAGATAAAGATCAGGCCCCAACATGGTAACAGGAAAGGGAGAGTGGTAGGGTGGGACTTGAGGGAGAGGAGAAAGGGGGCTGTGATCAGAATGATAAATAAATAAATAAATAAATAAATAAATAAATAAATAAATAAATGGAAAAATTAAACATCCATAAAATAAAAATATTTAATAACAATAATAATAAAAAGTTAATTTGAAATATTTTACCACAATGAGATGATTATTTAAAATGATATAGTTTCATTAATTAGCCAGCTTTGATTATTACACGATGCTCATGTGAATTTAAACATCACACTCTCTACCATAAATATTTACTACTTTTTAATTAAAAAAATAAAACTTTTTTTAATTGCCCCCTTTCCTACTTGGGTTTCTTTTACTTGGGATAAAATACTAATTTAAAAAAATTAGAGGAGGACTTTATTTTTCTTACAATTCCATGTCACAATCCATCACTGAGGGAAGTCAGAGTAGACCTTGAAAGACCAATTCTCAATTTCATATGGAAAAGCAAAAAACCCAGGATAGCCAAAACAATGCTGAACAATAAAAGGACTCTGGGAGGGATCACTATCCCTGACCTCAAGCTGTACTTCAGAGAAATAGTGATAAAAACCACATGGTATTAGTATAGAGACAGACACATAGATCAAGGAAGTTGAATCGAAGACCCAGAAATAAACCCACACATATGGACACTTGAAAAAAGAAAGCATCTTCAAGAAATTGTGCTGGTTTAACTGGATGTCTACAAGTAGAAGAATGTAAATAGTTCCATATTTATCACCTTGCACACAGCTCAAGTCCAAGTAGATCAACAAAAAGCTAGATACACTAAATCTCAGAAGAGAAAGTGGAAAATAACTTGAACTCATTAGTACAGGAGACAAGTTCCTGAACAGAACACCAATAGCCCAAGCTCTAATATCAACAATTAATAAATGGTACCTCATGAAACAATCAAGCTTCTATATGGCAAAAGACACTATTAGTAGGACAAAACAGCATCCTACAGAGTGGGAAAGGATCTTCATCAACCCTACATATGACAGAGGGCTAATATACAAAATTTATAAAAGTCAAGAAGTTAGGCACCAACAACACAAATAACCCTATTTTAAAATGGGGTACAGATCTAAACAGATTTCTCAAAAGAGGAATCTAGAATAGCTGAGAAGCACTTAAAGAAATGGTCAAAGTCCTTAGTCATCAGGAAAATGCAAATTAAAACATCTCTGAGATTCCATCTTACACTGGTCAGAATGGCTAAGATCAAAAACTCAAAATACAGCAGATGCTGGTGAGAATTTGTAACAAGGGGAACACTCCTCCATTGATGGTGGAAGTGCAAACTTGTACAGTCACTCTGGAAATCAATTTGTCAGTTTCTCAGGAAACTGGGAATAGTTCTACCTCAAGACCCAGCTATACCACTCCTGGGCATATACTCCAAAGATGCTCCAACATCACACAAGACACTTGATGATATACTGGCTGGTTTTGTGTGTCAACCTGACACGAACTGGAGTTATCAGAGAGAAAGGAGCTTCAGGTGAAAAAACAAAACAAAACAAACAAACAAAAAAAACAACAAAACAACAAAAAAATTCCTCCATGAGATCCAGCTTTAGGGCATTTTCTCAATTAGTGACCAAGGGAGGAGGGACCATTGTGGGTGGTGCCATCCCTGAGCTGGTGGTTTTGGGTTCTATAAGAAAGCAAGCTGAGCAAGCCAGTAAGTAACATCCCTCCATGGCCTCTGCATCAGCTCCTGCTTCCTGACCTGCTTCAGTTCCAGTCCTGACTCCCTTTAGTGATGAACAGCAGTATGGAAGTGTAAGTGGAATAAACACTTTCCTCCCCAACTTGCTTCTTGGTCATGATGTTTGTGCAGAAATAGAAACCCTGAATAAGACACTTGGTCAACTATGCTCATAACAGCTTTATTCATGATAGCCAGAAACTGGAAACAACCTAGATGTTCTTCAACCTATAAGAAAATGTGGTTCATTTATACAATGGAATACTATTCAGCTATTAAAAACAAAGCCATCATGAATTTTGCAGGTAAATGTATGGAACTTGAGAATATCATCCTGAGTGAGGTATCCCAGACACAAAAGGGCATGCATGATATGTACTCACTTATAAATGAATATTAGTCATAAAATACAGGATACTCATACTATACTCCACAAACCCAAAGAAATTAAATAAGAAGGAAGGCACAAATGAGGATGGTTGAATGTCACGTAAAAGGAGAGATAAAATAGTCATAAGAGGCAGATGGAAGGAGGGAACTGAGTGGGAAAGGAGATGGGGAAGGGAATGGGGGAGAAGTTCGAGATCATATGTGGGGAAGGACAAAAGATATGGCCAGATGACCAAAAGAATTAATGGAAATCTGCAATTGATGGGAGTGGGGAGGTGGGTGGCATCTTTAGGACATGACCAAGACCTGGGATAAGGGAGGCATCCAAGAATCAATAGGAAGTACCTTAGCTGTGACTCACAGCATTGAGAATGTGGAACCTGAAGAGGACACCTCCTGTAGCCAGATAATAGGGACACCAACCCACCCACAAAACTTTTGACCCAAATTTTATTTTGTCTACAAAAATTGCAGGAATGGGGAATGGAACAGAGATTGAGAGAATGGCCAACCAATAACTGGCCCAACTTGACACCATCCCATGGGCAAGCACCAATCTCTGACATTATTAATGATATTCTTGTTTGCTTGCATGCAGGAGTCTAGAAAAGCTAGCCTCTGAGAGACTTCACCCAGCAGCTGACTCAGACAGATGCAAACACCCACAGCCAAACAGTGGATGAAGCATGGGTACATTTTATTTGTTTATTTTTATAGGTTATTTTATTTATTTACATTTCAAGTGTTATCTCCTTTCCCTTGTTTCCCCTCTACAACCCCCCTAGCCCATCTGCCCCTGCTTCTATGAGGGTGTACTTCCACCTACTCCCCCACACCCACCTCATCACACTAGCATTCCCCTATACTAGGGCATCAAGCTTTCACAGGACCAAGGGCCTCTCCTCCCATTAATGCCAAATAAAGCCATCCTCTGCTACATATGCAGCTGGAGTCCCTGGGTCCCTCCATGTGTACTCTTTGGTTGGTTGTTTAGTCTCTGGGAGCTCTGGAGGGTCTGGTTGATTGATATTGTTGTTCTTCCCATGAGGTTGCAAACCCCTTCAGCTCCTTCAGTCCTTCATATAACTCCTCCATTGGGGTCCCCATGCTCAGTCCAATGGTTGACTGTGAGCATCCACATCTGTATTGGTCAGGCTCTGGCAGACCCTCTCAGGAGACAGATATATCAGGCACATGTCAGCAAGCACTTCTTGGCATCAGCAATAGTGTTTGGGTGTTGTGTCTGCATAAGGGATGAATCCCTAAATTGGGAAGTCTCTGGATGGCCTTCCCTTCGATCTCTATTCCACTCTTTGTCCCTGTATTTCCTTTAGACAAGAGCAATTCACATAGGGACTCTTAATGAAGAGTTGGGGGAAGGATTGTGGACCCCAAAAGGGATAGGTACTCCAGAAGAAGACCAACAGAATCAACTAACCTGAACCCTTGAGAGCTCTCAGAGACTGAGTTACCAACCAACAAAATACACAGGCTGAACCTAGGCCTCCCCACACATATGTAGCAGATGTGTAGCTTGGTCTTCATGTGGGTCTGGAACAACTGAAGTGGTGGCTATCCTAAAAGCTGTTGCCTATATGTAGTATATGTTCTTTTAGCTGGGATGCCTATTCTGGCCTCAGTGGGAAAGGAAGCACCTAGACTTGCAGAGACTTGAAGTGCCAGGGTAGGAAGATACCCAGAGAGCCCCCATCTGCTCAGAGGAACAGGGGATATGGGAGGGGGGAAGGATTGTGGGAAGGAGTGACTGAAAGTGGGGCAGTGAGCGGGATGTAAAGTGAATAAATTTTTTAAAAATCATATGAAAATTTCCAAAGCTTAACATAAGATTTGCATTTAATGGCCTATGGCTTCATGAAGAGTCATTATCCACCTATTACTCTGTGTACTAATTTAAACATAAACAAATACAAACTAAAACAAAAAAAATAAAAAATATACCATCTGCTTACCAACAAAATAATATCTAAGAGTTAAGAAGGTTAAGGCACCAAAATCAAAGCAAGATTTCACACTTCACTTGAAGTGTTAAAATACTAATACAACAGACTACAGCAAGTGACATAACAATATTTTAATACCCTCGGTGATTGCTATAAAAATTATAAGATATTCTTTTAAAAACTATAAATAAAACAAGATGAATTCTTCAAACTTACACAAAAATATGTGCAAATAAAAACAGACAGTAAAAACCAGAAATGCAAGAAGACAAGAAGTGAGGGGTCCCAATTAACCCTGATTAGGTGTACCTTCACTGCCCAGGATCCTCCTGAACCAGGGAAGAAATTTCATACTCCCTCTGGGAACCAACCCCCCAGGTGCCAGCATCCTGCAATTGGCACATACCCATGCACAGCACCAAGAAATTTTGTGCCAGGCATCCAGTAGGCACAACAGGCATAAACCAAATATGTCAATCTAGAATCCCCTGCCAAGGCCTGATTTTGTTGCCCAAGAACTTTCTGCACCAGGAGCTCAACCTTCATAACTTTTCATGAATTAGGTCCACCTAAATTGCCCAGCAACCATGCTCTCTCTAACCTCCTGCAGCAGCAAAGGATTTATTACTAAGTACAGCCCATTTACTGTTAATGCAGAAAGTTGGAGATTCTAGCTTCCCTTGCTTAGGTGAACCTATGCCACTCTGGAACTTCCTGCACCAGTGTCATAGTTTTCCTCTCTCTTTCTGTCATAAATGCCACGACCAAACACAATTTTAAAAGGAAATGGTTTATTACAACTTTCAGGTTAAGACAGGGTAGGAGTTCAATGCAGGAACCTGATGGCAGGAATTGACGATGACACCATGTTCTTTATGAGCTTAATCAGTCACCTTTATTCAACCCAGGCTCACCTGCCCTGAGATAGCACCACCACGGTATACTAGCCCTTACCAAAGCAATCAGCAGTCAGAAAATGCCCACAGACTGAACTACATGATAATTTTTAATGTAATTTTTTAATTGGGTATTTATTTAATTTACATTTCCAATGCTATCCAAAAAGTCCCCTACACGCTCCCCCAACCACTCCCCCACACTCCCACTCCCACTTCTTGGCCCTCGCGTATGCCTGTACTGAGGCATATAAAGTTTGAATGACCAATGGGCCTCTCTTTCCACTGATGGCCTGACCTTTCCAAAACTTTTAGCATGAATGGGTGTTGGATTTTGTCAAATGCTTTCTCAGCATCTAAGGAGATGATCATGTGGTTTTTGTTTTTGAGTTTGTTTATATACTGGATTATGTTGACCAATTTCTGTATATTGAACCATCCCTGCATCCCTGGGATAAAGCCTACTTGGTCAGGATGGATGATTGTTTTGATGTATTCCTGGATTCAGTTAGCGAGAACGTTATTGAGTATTTTTGCATCGATATTCATAAGGAAAATTGGTCTGAAGTTCTCTATCTTTGTTGGGTCTTTTTGTGGCTTAGGTGTCAGAGTAATTGTGGCTTCATAGAATGAGTTGGGTAGAGTACCTTCTGTTTCTATTTTGTGGAATAGTTTGTGAAGAACTGGGATTAGATCTTCTTCGAAGGTCTGATAGAACTCTGCACTAAACCCTTGGTCCTGGGCTTTTTTTGGTTGGGAGATTATTAATGACTGCTTCTATTTCTTTAGGGGATATAGGACTGTTTAGAGCATTAACCTGATCTTGATTTAACTTTGGTACCTGGTATCTGTCTAGAAACTTCTCCATTTCATCCAGGTTCTCCAGTTTTGTTGAATATAGCCTTTTGTAGAAGGATCTGATGGTGTTTCAGATTTCTTCAGGATCTGTTGTTATGTCTCCCTTTTCATTTCTGATTTTGTTAATTAGGATGCTTTCCCTGTGCCCTCTAGTGAGTCTGGCTAAGGGTTTATCTATCTTGTTGATTTTCTCAAGTAACCAGCTCCTCATTTGGTTGATTCTTTGAATAGTTTCCACTTGGATGATTTCACCCCTGAGTTTGATTATTTCCTGCCGTCTTGGGTGAATGTTCTTCCTTTTGTTCTAGAGCTTTTAGGTGTGTTGTCAAGCTGCTAGTGTGTGCTTTCTCCAGTTTCTTCTTGGAGGCATTCAGAGCTATGAGTTTCCCTCTTAGAAATGCTTTCATTGTGTCCCATAGGTTTGGGTATGTTGTGGCTTCATTTTCATTAAACTCCAAAAAGTCCTTAATTTATTTCTATATTCCTTCCTTGACCAAGGTATCATTGAGAAGAGTGTTGTTCAGTTTCCACGTGAATGTTGGCTTTCTATTATTTGTTTTGTTATTGAAGATCAGCCTTAGTCCATGATGATCTGATAGGATGCATGGGACAATTTCAATAGTTTTGTATATGTTGAGGCTTGTTTGGTGACCAATTATGTGGTCAATTTTGGAGAAGGTACCATGAGGTGCTGAGAAGAAGGTATATCCTTTTGTTTTAGGATAAAATGTTCTGTAGATCTCTGTTAGATCCATTTGTTTCATAACTTCTGTTAGTTTCACTGTGTTCCAGTTTAGTTTCTGTTTCCATGATCTGTCCATTGGTGAAAGTGGTGTGTTTAAGTCTCCCACTATTATTGTGTGAGGAGCAATGTGTGCTTTGAGCTTTACTAAACTTTATTTAATAAATGCGGCTGCCCTTGCATTTGGAGTATAGATATTCATAATTGAGAGTTCCTTTTGGAAGATTTTACCTTTATTCAGTATGAAGTGCGCCTCCTTGTCTTTGTTGATGACTTTGGGTTGGAAGTCGATTTTATTAGATATTAGAATGGCTACTCCATCTTGTTTCTTCAGACCATTTGCTTAGAAAATTGTTTTCCAGCCTTTCATTCTGGGGTAGTGTCTATCTTTTTCCCTGAGATTGGTTTCCTGTAAGCAGCATAATGTTGGGTCCTGTTTGATTAGCCAGTCTGTTAATCTATGTCTTTTTATTGGGGAGATGAGTACATTGATATTAGGAAATATTAAGGAAAAGTAGTAGTTGCTTCCTATTATTTTGTTGTTAAAGTTGGCATTCTGTTCTTGTGGATATCTTCTTATGCTGTCTTCTTCTAGATTTGTTGAGGGATTACCTTCTTGCTTTTTCTAGGACATGGTTTCCCTCCTTGTATTTTTTTTTCTGTTATTATCCTTTGAAGGCTGGATTCGTGGAAAGATAATGTGGAAATTGGTTTTGTTGTGGAATACTTAGGTTTCGCCATCTATGACAATTGAGAGTTTGGCTGGGTATAGTAGCCTGGGCTGGCATTTGTGTTCTCTTAGGGTCTGTATAACATCTGACCAGAATCTTCTGACTTTCATCATCTCTGGTGAAAAATCTGGTGTAATTCTGATAGGCTGGACTTTATATGTTACTTGACATTTTTCCCTTACTGCTTTTAATATTCTATCATTATTTAGTGCATTTGTTGTTCTGATTATTATGTGTCGGGAGGAATTTCTTTTCTGGTCCAGTCTATTTGGAGTTCTGTAGGCTTCTTGTATGTTCATGGGCATCTCTTTCTTTAGGTTTGGGAAGTTTTCTTCTATAATTTTGTTGAAGATGTTTGCTGGCCCTTTGAGTTGAAAATCTTCATTCTCATCTACTCCTATTATCCATAGGTTTGGTCTTCTCATTGTGTCCTGGATTTCCTGGATGTTTTGAGTTAGGATCTTTTTGCATTTTCCATTTTCTTTGATTGTTGTGCCGATTCTCTCTATGGAATCTTCTGCACCTGAGATTCTCTCTTCCATCTCTTGTATTCTGTTGCTGATGTTCACATCTATGGTTCCAGATTTCTTTCCTAGGGTTTCTATCTCCAGCGTTGCCTCACTTTGGGTTTTCTTTATTGTGTCTACTTCTTTTTTTAGGTCTTGGATGATTTTATTCAATTCCATCACCTGTTCGGTCATGTTTTCCTGCAATTCTTTAAGGGATTTCTGTGCTTCCTCTTTAAGGTCTTCTACCTTTTTAGCAGTGTTCTCCTGTATTTCTTTGAGTGAGTTATTAAAGTCCTTCTTGATGTCCTCTACCATCATCATGAGATATGCTTTTAAATCTGGGTCTAGCTTTTCGGTTGTGTTGGGGTGCCCAGGACTATGTGGGGTGGGAGTGCTGCTTTCTGATGATGGTGAGTGGTCTTGATTTCTGTTAGTAGGATTCTTGCATTTGCCTTTAGCCAGCTGGTAATCTCTGGGGCCTGTGCAGAATAAACTCGGTGTGGTCCCGGAACCAAGATGTCTGCTGCTGATGCTCAGGCAAAGCTTTCCCGGACCTGTCGGATCCCTAACCTCTGGCTGGGAAAGTGGCCAGCTGTCTGGGGCCCGAAAAGGGGGCTTTGTGGCTCCCCCCTGTCCCAGAAGCTTTTAGCTTCTGTATTCCATACTCTCACCTGTGCAGAATACACTCGGCGGGGTCCCGGAACCAAGATGTCTGCTTAAGATGCTCAGGCAAAGCACTCCCTCTCTGTTCGGACTTCTTTCCTCTGACCGGGAAGATGGCCGGATGTCTGGGGCCTGTGCAGAATGCACTCGGCGGGGTCTCGGAACCAAGATATCTGCTGCTGATGCTCAGACAGAGCGCTCCCTCTCTCCTCGGACCCCTTTCCTCTGGCCCGGGAAGGTGGCCGGATGTTTGGGGCCTGTCCTCTGGTAGAATTTTTAGGGTCACTTATATATACTATCATATCATCTGCAAAAAGTGATATTTTGACTTCTTCTTTTCCAATTTGTATCCCCTTGATCTATCTCCTTTTGTTGTCGAATTGCTCTGGCTAGGACTCAAAGTACAATGTTGAATAAGTATGGAGAAAGTGGGCAGCCTTGTCTAGTCCCTGATTTTAGTGGGATTGCTTCAAGCTTCTCACCATTTATTTTGATGTTGGCTACTGGTTTGCTGTAGATTGCTTTTATTATGTTTAGGTATGGGCCTTGAATTCCTGATCTTTCCAAGACTTTTATCATGAATGGGTGTTGGATCTTGTCGAATGCTTTTTCCACATCTAACGAGATGATCATGTGGTTTTTGTCTTTGAGTTTGTTTATATAATGGATTACGTTGATGGATTTCCATATATTAAACCATCCCTGCATCCTTGGATTAAAACCTACTTGGTCAGGATGGATGATTGTTTTAATGTGTTCTTGGATTCAGTTAGCGAGAATTTTATTGAGTATTTTTGCATCAATATTCATAAGGGAAATTGGTCTGAAGTTCTCTATCTTTGTTGGATCTTTCTGTGGTTTAGGTATCAGAGTAATTGTAGCTTCATAGAATGAGTTGGTAGAATACCTTCTACTTCTATTTTGTGGAATAGTTTGTGCAGAACTGGAATTAGATCTTCTTTGAAGGTCTGATAGAACTCTGCACTAAACCCATCTGGTCCTGGGCTTTTTTTAGTTGGGAGACTATTAATGACTGCTTCTATTTCTTTAGGGGATATGGGACTGTTTAGATCGTTAACTTGATCCTGGTTTAACTTTGGTACCTGGTATCTGTCTAGAAATTTGTCCATTTCGTCCAGGTTTTCCAGTTTTGTTGAGTATAGCCTTTTGTAGAAGGATCTGATGGTGTTTTGGATTTCCTCAGGATCTATTGTTATGTCTCCATTTTCATTTCTGATTTTGTTAATTAGGATGCTGTCCCTATGCCCTCTAGTGAGTCTGGCTAAGGGTTTATCTATCTTGTTGATTTTCTCAAGTAACCAGCTCCTCGTTTGGTTGATTCTTTGACTAGTTCTTCTTGTTTCCACTTGGTTGATTTCGCCCCTGAGTTTGATTATGTCCTGCAGTCTACTCATCTTGGGTGAGTTTTCTTCCTTTTTTCTAGAGCTTTTAGGTGTGTTGTCAAGCTGCTAGTGTGTGCTCTCTCTAGTTTCTTTTTGGAGGCACTAGAGCTATGATTTTCCCTCTTAGAAATGCTTTCATTGTGTCCCATAAGTTTGGGTATGTTGTAGCTTCATTTTCATTAAATTCTAAAAAAAAAAATCTTTAATTTCTTTCTTTATTCCTTCCTTGACCAAGGTATCATTGAGAAGAGTGTTGTTCATTTCCTCATATCCTCTATCAGCAGACCTGGGAGACTAGCTCTCTCCTGAGTTTCAGTGTTCAGAGTACTCTCTGCAGGCAAGCTCTCCTCTTACAGGGAAGGTGCCCAGATATCTGGTGTTTGAACCTGCCTCCTGGCAGAAGTTGTGATCCACTCACAGAGGTCTTAAGATCCCGTGGAGGGTTCTGTGTATACCTTGTGGGTGTCCCCAGTCTCCACACCCAAGGTACCCCAGTGCTTGCGTGGACTGGAAGGGACTTGTGCCCCTGATCAGGCCAGATTTTCTGCTTCCCTAATTAATGCAGTCTCAGGTCCCACACGATTGGATTGGAGCAGCAGCTGTGTTCCACTCACCAGAGGTCTTAAGATCCTGTGGAGGATCTTTTGGTTAGCCTGAAGGTGTCCGCAGACTCTGCTCCCAAGCTACCCCAGTGCTGGCGGGACCAGAAGGGACTTGTGCCCCTCATCTTAAGATTTATATGAAGACAAAAAAGAACCAGGCTATCACAACAATTTTGAACAATAAAACAGTACCAATATCACCAAGCCTGATTTCAAGTAATACTATAGATAATATATGCCTCAGAACTACACACACACACACACACACACACACACACACACACACACAAATACACCTGACCATTGTGTATTTTCACCTGACCATGGAATTTTTCACCAGGAATGTAATACTGGTTTGGTGTTCAATAATCAACCAATCAATGCAGATTTTCAAGAATGAAAAGAGAAAGGAAGGAAGGAAGGAAGGAAGGAAGGAAGGAAGGAAGGGAGAGAGGAAGGAAGGAAAAGAGGGAGGGAGAGAGGGAGAGAGAGAGAGGGAGAGAGAGAGAGAGAGAGAGAGAGAGAGAGAGAGAAAGAAAGAAAGAAAGAAAGAAAGAAAGAAAGAAAGAAAGAAAGAAAGAAAGAAAGAAAGGAAGGAAGGAAAGGAAAGGAAAGGAATTTGGTAGCACAGGCCTGCAATCCCAGCTACTCAAGAGGATGAGACAAGGGTATCCCAAATTCTACACCTGCCTGGGCTACAGAAGGCATTCAAGGCCAGCCTGTGTTAATTAGAGAGACTCCTTTTTAAGTTTATTTTTTATTTTTTAAAATTTATTTATTTTATGTATGTGAGTACACTGTTGATGTATTCAGACACACCAGAAGAGGGCATCAGATCCCATTACAGATGTGTTTGCTGGGGATTGAACTAAGGACCTCTGGAAGAGCAATCAGTGCTCTTAAACGCTGAGCCATCTCTTCAGCCTGAGAGACTCCCTTCTTAAAGAGAAAAGTTAAAATGGGGTTGGGACACTTGCCTGGTATATGTGATGCCCAAGGGTTAATCCTTATTAACTCACCAAAAAGAAAAAAAGATTAAAAATATCATTATATTAATTGACACAGAAAAAAGCATGGTAAAAAGCTATACGAATGCATGGCATTAAAAAACAAAAACCAGCTGAAAGTCTATAACTAACATCATATTTATTGTAGAAAGGCTAAATCATTTCCCGACAAGACCAGGAAAAATTATGGGATTTTTTTGCTCTCACCACTAATTCAACATGGTAGTGAGCAAGCTAGCAACAGAACGAGCAAGAAACATATATATATATACATATATATATATATATCATACAAACTGAAAATAAATAAGTAAAAGACATTTGCAAGTAATATGTTTATCTATTTTGATAACTTCAAATAACTTTCAGAAAGGGAAAAATGTCTCCTGCAGCTGATAATTGAAGTCTGCAAGGCCAGAACACAAAATCAATAGGTAAAAATCAATGAGGTTCTACTTCCCCACTGTTGGTGCAATATGCCCAGCTGAGCTCTTGCTGCCATGCCTTCCCCACCATGATAGAAATGTATCTATCCCTTCAAACTGCAAGCCACAATAAGCCCATTTTCCTTTAAAAAATCAATTGGATTCTTACTTAATAAAACTGAATATGTGAAAACAAGTTAAAAACACAGTAGCAAAAACTCCTAGAGGAAGTTATTACTAATTAAAACAAGGTTTCAGGACAGAAGACTAAAATATAAAAGTCAATTGCTTTCTCACATAGTGGCAATGAACTAGTGGAATTTGGCATTTAAGACACAATATGCCATACACAGTAAGACCATCAAAAATAAAAGACTTAAATATGACAAAATAGCTACAAGAATTATATAAAGAAGATTCTATGCTCCGATGGAAGAAATTTTAAAAACTAGAGATACTGTGCATTCATGGCTGATACTCAATATTGTCAAGATGTCAGTTCTTTCCAACACAGTCTATACATCCAGTGCAATTCATATTTAAAAAATAACAGCAGCCCATTTTATGACTATTAACAGACTATTTTCAAGGTTATGCAGAGATATAATAGACCTAGAAAGAGGTCCAGAAAGAGATTGCAGAACTTACTTACAGGAAAAATTTGTCCTGCTGGAAGGCTTCCCAGGAACAATTATGTGATCCCAACCCCATACACATAAGGACATCAGCAATTGAACTTAGTAAGACATTTTTAAAAAGAAAAGAAGACAAAGTTGGAAAAATATGTAAAGTTGGAAAGGGAATGTGAGGGAGATACAGGGATTGTGCGGGTTGGGTGGGTAAATAGGTGGTAGATCTTATTTCATGGCATATATGTAGGAAAGTCTTAAAGAATAAAACAATAAAACCAACAGCCAGGCATGTTAGCCTACACCTATAATTACAATTGTGAGAGGTGGACACAGAGATATGAGGATCCCCAGAGCTTACCAGTCAGCCACTCTAGACAAATCAATTATCCTGGGCTCTGTGAGAGAGGCTGTCTCAAAAAATAGGTGAAAAGCGAAAGATGAGGACACCTGAATTCAACTTCTGACCTCCACACATGTACACAAGGGTGAGCGCACACACACATCATGGAGAATCCGTTTCTCATACAAGGAAATACTTTTATGTCATATGATTGCCATTTTTCATTATTTATCTTAATTTTTCCACATTTTAATAAAAATACAAAAACTCAGATCCACAACTCCCAATGACCCCCAAGAACACCTTCTATTATTATAGTCAATTTCTGAAAAACGTGTTAAGAATATTTATGATCACCTTCTCATCAGAAATAATGAATGATGGACTATAATAACATATTTAATGTTCTTATATTGAGAGAAAAACATTCAACCTTGTTCTATAACCAGCCAAATTGTATTTTTTTAATGAAGGTAAATGGAAATATCTTCAGATAAACACAAGCTGAGAAAATGTATCATGACACCTACACTATGAAAATTGTTAATGAAAATCTTTCAGAGTGATGAAAATAACACAGCTGAATGGTTTTTGGTTCTATATATTAAGAGCTCCGAAATGAAAATATGTGCCTAAACAGAACATATATTTCTTCATTTTAAAATTTCTTTGAAAGATTTTTTGCCCTTTTACATTACAGCAAAAGTAAAAATTATATCATTTTAAGAAATCTACAATACATAGAAGTAAAATATATCCAAACAATACCACATGAAACTGTAGAAGGCTCTACACATGTTCCTGCAGAGCACATGTTCCTGCAGAGAACCGTGGTTCATTCTCTAGATAGCAGCTTACAACTGTCTATTATTCTTGTTCTAGGGGAGATCTGACATATTCTTCTGGCTTCCATGGGCATTGCATACACCTGGCGCACAGACATGCATGCAAACAAACAGACATGCATATAAACTAGAAATGTTTCTAAAACTGCCATGAAGAATACAGGTAACTTGAAGTATAGTCTTATGGAATTTTTAAAATGTATTTAAGATAGATTTTTTCTCATATATTATATCCTGATTACAGTTTCCCTTCCCTCTATTCCTCCCAGTTCCTCCATCCTTCCTTCCTCCCTCCCATCCAGATCTACCCCATTTTTGTTTCTTGCTAGACAACAGTCAGTCTTCTACAGGATAAAAATAAAGTAAAATAAAATAAAATAAAAACCAATATATCAACATGAGACAAAATAAAAAAAAAATAGAAGAAGAGAGCCCAAGACAAAGCACAAGATACACAGAAGGAGACCCACTCACTCACACATTCAGGAATCTCATAAAAACACTAAACTGCCTTCAGCTATAATACATACACAAAGGATCTGTAGGGCAAAATGAGAGATTAAAAATATAAACAAATATATATATATGATATTTTTAAATGAGCCCTGATATGAGACAAAGAACCTTCAAATATGAGTTTACTATCTGTTGGCCATCTCCGGTTGGGCATGCAGCCTACCCTTATGAATGGGTTGTTTCCCCAGTGAGACTCCCTTGGAAAAAAGTAAAGTTTCATTTGCAAGTAATTATCAATTAGAGATCATTTCAGGTTAGGGATTAGAGCATGGTACAATTCTTTCAGCTCTAGGACCCCATCTGCTGCAGACCTGTACAGACCCTGTGTAAGCTGACTCAGTCTCTGTGAGTTCATATGTGCACCAGTCCTGCTGATTGAGAGCACCTTGCACCCTTGGTGTCCTCCATCCTCTCTGGCTCTTACATTTTTTCAGACTCTTATTTCCCAGTGTTCCATGAGCTCTGGGGGAAGAGTTGATGGAAACATCTTGTTTAGGGCAAAGTATTTCAAGATCTCTCATTCTCTGTGTATATTGCCTGGCTATGGGCCTCTGTATCTGTCCTCACATGCTGCAGGAGGAAACTTCTCTGATGATGGCTGAGCAAGGAACTGATCTAAGAGTATAGCAGAATGTCATCAGGGAGTTATTTTATTGCTATGTTCTTTTAGTACATCAGTAGTATTTGTTTTTACCCTAGATCTCTGAGCTATCAAGTCTCAGGTTCCTAGTCACCAAAGCAGTGTCAGGTATGAATTCCATCTCATGGGGTGCGCCTTAAGTTGAAACAGATATTAGTTGGTTATTCTCACAAGCTTTGGGTACCACTGCACTAGCATAGCTTGCAGG